>NW_004797733.1:371707-378397 GCF_000002075.1 Aplysia californica | reverse complement strand
AGAGAGAGAGAGAGAGAGAGAGAGAGAGAGAGAACCATTGAAAAAAAAGACGGAGACATAATCGTTTAACCCACTCCCTCCCCACAAAGCATGAAAGACAAGCAAAAATAAGTGAAATTATGAAATCATAAAATACACTCTGTAACTCGGAAACTGAATTACATGTATCTAAACGGTCATGAAACCAACTATTGTTCCTCAAACACTGGAGTCGTGTTAAGTGAACACCGAACCATACTTAAGGACAATGCAGATGTGACCTCAGCTCTTTGATCTTTTTTTTACCGAGTTCTTAATAAGGCACCAGTATCATTGTGTAGAACGCAGCACATTATTTCCCATTTCTCTCGGAGACTATTTAACAATTTCTGATTGTATTTAGGATTTTGAGCATCATCCAACGATGTAACACTCCCTGCTACTCAAAACCAGAAATGAAGTATGCACACATTAGGCTGTCTTTACACATTAATTTTACATTACTGCGAATGCAGCAACCCGCTTAGCAGCTGCAGTAATGTTCAATAGAAACCGGCAAGTCCAGGAAACAAGAATGACAAACAATACTGAATCCTCACGGGTTGCAGCTATTGCCAATAAGACAAGCCAAGGCGGAATCAAAATGTTCATATTTTTACCCCAGTCACACATGCAATATTCCAGGTGCACGAGCAATAACTGCGCCTGATTTACGCCGAAATGTCACAGGTAATTCCTGCTTTACAAGTTGGCGATCCGTATGACCGAGAGACGGGTATACATTTCAAACATGTATGGAATAAAAATACGACAGGTAATTTTTGCCATCGAAACGAAACCACGGCAAAGGAAGACGGTAAGCCTTTAAACGTCTAAATGCTCATTTGGAACCAGGTTGTGTAATATTGAGGTTTTAAACTTTTTAATGTGCAGAGGTCTTTCAATGGCTTCTGTGTGCGCCCTTTATATAGAAATAGCTGCTGTTATCTGCGACGTTTGTGATAATGCCATTACAAACTCATAAAAGAATGAAGTGCATTTTCATGTGATCTAATTCATTATAAGCGGTAAAAAAAGATTGACCTTGGAAACTCCCTCGTCTTAAGAATGTGTTATTTCTATATTTTCTCGACTTTGCCACTATAGAGAAGAACTGAATCGCGACTCGGTATAATTATCAGGGGATGAGAATAAGATCCGGTCTAGTGGATTGTAGGCCAGCACATTTTATAATCATAATGTTGATGTAGACTATTTCGTGTGCGAATTTTTCGAGTGGTTGTATAAAAGTTTTTTTCACTAAGTGACTGTTGAACGGGACTGCTCGTCTAGCTCTTCTGCTCTCAGAAACACTACGTCCTGGGTTGCACTCACTGGAGTAAGAATATTGAGGGCAGAACGTGAGCATGGCGAAAATGGCGGCACTTTCATGTGCTAAAAATCTTTTCATTTGAAACATTTTTTAATTGCACTTATCCACGCATAGTCCAGTAATGGTTGAAGACAACACTGGCAAAACTATTTAATTCACATTGAATATTCTGCTTTTTTTCTGTGCCAAGTACATTAAGTGCATCCAGTTGTGGGACGCCACAGATATACAGCGTCATGGGGACAAGAGTTCAGTTGATACACTATCGGTCACCTTGATCAAGTTGGAGAACTGAGATTGACCGCTGACCTATCAAGAGTTAGTGGAAATCTCTGTAGGTGAGGTGCCACTCATGAGACACAGCATATAAATGTAAATAACGAGTACGTTTTACGCCCTCATCAACACAATTTAACCCATTATAGATGTGGGCTGCTTCAACCGTACCCGACAGGTCTAACACGGGCTGAGTGGGACGCAACATTCTAACTGCAGATATAGATACTCGATACAAGAAACTTTCCATCTTGTTAATCGAACTCACGTCGTCTGTGTGAAACAGCAAAGAGCCTAACCATCGCACCACAGACGCCTGCCTACAACCTGCCAGGGCCAGCAAACATTAAGCCTCCTCCAAGATGGGACTCGCTTACGAAATGACTGATGGTAGTGAATGTAAATGTCTTACGCCCCCACAGACACAATTCGACCTTTTAAGAAGCGTATAAGGGTCAACCAAGACTCCGTGGGACACGGCGTCCCAACAGTAAAACACGATTAAAAAGGACTTACTCTCACGAGGATTGAATTATCCTTTTTTATTGCAAAGGTGAAAGGCGTAACCAGCACACTAGCATTGCCTTTCATTGTCTACTTGTTTGTGTTTAGTCGGGTGTTCAATTGACAAAAAATGTTTTTCTTTCTTGGTTTCTCTGTCGTTTATCTTCTCAGAATATCTCAGATTGTTGTCAAAGAGTTGTAAAAATTCTTGACGCAAGTATACATGTCTCTTGGGTGCTTTTGCTGAAAAAGAGACGTGATGAAATATCTATGTGTGTCCATGCTACTGTATTATAAGGTCACTTTGACTTTCTCGCCTGCAGTCTGGGCCATCCATTTCTATTGTCCTCTCAACCCTAAAGGTCAGTCGCGACTCGTTGACTCGAGTGTCAAGTCAAGCTACATCCAAGGGGTCACAGAAATAAACACAGTTGGGCCTATGCCTGCAAAGCAAGCTAATCTTTTTTTCGTGACTTCTATAAAGTGATAACAATTTGGAGGCAATCCAGATGAAGATTATAAAGGCAATACATATTCAGTTCCAATGATTTCAGGTGGATGCATTCAGTCTGCCTTGAACAACATTCTGGTATGTTGGTATTTGTTTCTAGATGACCCTCAACTCAAACCACTCTGGACCCCCCCCCCCAACTTTTTACCAACATTTTGTTAGTCAAGTACACTGGAAATGCTATCTAGCTGTGTGAGGCAGAAGCTTCCACTGCAGCACTTATAATAGCTGTTTTGGTTTCTTAAGGGGGGGGGGGGGGGGGGGCTACACCTGGAGGCTATCTCGCTTATTACTGGACCGAATTTTACTACATTTCACACATATAACAAGCATAGTAAGGAGTCTTGAAATCCGCAATCAAATTTGAGAAAAAAGTTTCGTTTCCATGGATACGCCGCCATATTGGATTTTATTGACATGTCTTACGTAATGAATACCGCACTTATTGCTCATGGAAATTGATTGTTTTTTTGCATGCGTGTTCACATTGTGTGTTGTTTTTTTCCTAATCGAATTAGAAAATTTTTAATGAATTTTTTCCTGAGGTAATATTCAAGTTTGCGAAAAATCCGTCAAAATCCACACTCCAGACACCACCAACAAAAATCTATTTCATATATCAAAAATTCAACTGACAAATTTTTAGTATTACCTCTTCTCTTCATTCTGTTGAAATTTCATGAAGATTAGAAGACAAATGGTGGAGTTATTAAAAAAAGTATAGAGAAAAGTAGCATTTTGAGAAAACGGCCGATAAAGAAAAATAAAATACTGACTTTATGAGGAAATGGCGGTTACAAACATGCCCGGTATGGGAAAAAATACAATTTTTGGGGGTTCTTATGCCATGAAATAGTTGTAGGAGAGGCTGAGGAAGCTAAAAATGCCTACAACTCAAATTCCATGATTTTGAGCCGAATTTTGATTTTGGGGTCGTAACCCCCCCTCCCCCTTAAATTTATGTTTCTCGTCACAGAGTAATATTATTATTATTCTCGCTAATAAAATATATAGCTAGTTAACGAACAAATTCATTTAAGTATTGTCTTACTTTCAGCCCTCCCGACCACTGGAAGAGGTTCACCCGAAAAGTTCCCTTCTGACATGTCTTTAGACGTTTTACACTCACAGGCAAAAAAAAGGAAAAGCGGTCTATACCTATGTATTACAATAAGGTGTATGTCTGTAAATGTAGCTTTATGTTTTCATTTATGTCGTTTCGTGTCTCAGTGTCCTTCATAGATAGATAGATAGATAGATAGATAGATAGATAGATAGATAGATAGATAGATAGATAGATAGATAGATAGATAGATAGATAGATAGATAGACACAAGGACCATTGCTTTGCTTGCTTGCTTGCTTGCTTGCTTGCTTGCTTGCTTGCTTGCTTGCTTGCTTGCTTGATTTATCTAAACATTTTCGTTATAGATAAAAAGGCGGGGGGAGGGGGGGGGGGCGGGGCACTACCAAAATCTCGTGCCGATTACATGTTGACAAATACGGCGTGTTTATAATTCTGTGCAGGTCACCCCTTTACACGCACGTCCCAACAGTACGAAAGCCGACTTACCCATTAGTTCAAACACTAGCAAGTCACACCCAAATCCATACCTCAACCCCTCAAAAAGACATAATTTTATGTTTTGTTGACAGCCTTACAGATTCACAAGTCTCGACGCCAACTGGTGTCACAAACTAAAAAGCCCCACAACGCCTTCAGACGAAAAGTAAACAGCGGTGTGTGCATTAATGTGTAGCGATATTTTACTCTTAATGACACGGAACGTCTCGTGGGGGACCCGGGCAAACATTACAATCGGATCAAAAAGAAGTCCTCGTTTGACATCTGTGTTGTAAAACTGGCGTTCCACACGCAACGCTTCTCCACCCGCTTGACTATCTTGACGACAATCGCGTCCACATCGACAGCTTTTTCGACCGCGATCAAATTTTAATTGAGTATGTCTCTATTGAAAATAATTACTGCCCTAGATTAATGAGGCAAATACGGGTTTACACGCTATAATTACAGAGTTGGCAGCGTTAACAAAAACTTTTGTTACAAAAGAAATAGCAAGGTAAGGTTTTTATTTATTCTTTTGATGGCTTTTAAGGGTGTAAGAAGTTCTATCTACTCCACGCGTTTTTATTTCTTTAAAACTTCATCCAGAGAGAGAGAATGAGAGAGAGAGAGAGAGAGAGAGAGAGAGAGAGAGAGAGAGAGAGAGAGAGAGAGAGAGAGAGAGAGAGAGAGAGAGAGAGAGAGAGAGAGAGAGAGAGAGAGAGAGAGAGAGGTGGGGGGAGTTATTTTTTACTTGCGGCCCTAAAAGGTTACAAAGGGGTTTAAACGTTCCTAGATAGAAGTGTCAATAAAGTGCAGCAGAAGATTAGTGGTGGGTGATAAATAACACTCACAGGGGACGTGGCATTGCAGAAATTGCAGCTCTGAATTTATTCTGTTTACCGTTGCTGACGGAAGAGACAAGATCAGAGCGCGATTGGTGTTTTGTTGTATTGCGGAGTCCCATTTAGATTTCCTCTATGGAGAATGAATCAAGTCGTCATTTCTAACACAGCAACGTGTTTATCAGTGACGACCGCAAGTTCGGTTAAAAAGTAAAAGTTTGAGAAAACTAAGCACAATAACTACACAATGGTGGCCATTTAGTACTAGGACAAATTCTTTTTTAAAGAATACACTTATCATTGTGTTTGTAGGTGTTTTATGCTCTCATCGACACAGTTTAGTTTATTAAGGAGGTGTACGTACTGCTTCGACCCTGCCTGTCGGGGCTAACCCTGGAAAAAAGTCAAAACAGACATAGACCTGAGGAATAATCTTAAAAAAAAATTATGTAGGTGTTTCAACGTCCACTTAGACACAATATTGATCATTTAGGAGGCTGACCTCGACTCTGACTGCCAGGGCCAACCCGTGCTGAGAGAGATATACCATCCCAGCAGAAAGACAGAGTTACTCAATAAAATTTCTCCCCACATAGGAATCGAACTCGGATCCTCTGCGTTGACGGCGAATGGCTTAACAGCTACATCACAAACTCTGGTCCTGAGATTAGTATAGAGCAAGTTTATACTGTACTGCGTGCCCGCCAACCACTCCCTTGGTTGTGAAGAAAGAAAGAAAGAAAGAAAAAAGAGAAAACGAGAGAAACCGTCTTTGTTCGTCATTTTAAAAAAAGAAGAAGCTTATTTTAGAAAGTCATTTACAAAGATATACACACCCAACGAATCTCAAGCCACCGTACAAAGGAAACAATAAATCAACACAATCAATCAAAGAAAGGAGCCTTTCACGTCGCAATACAAGGGCCTATCCTTTGAGATAGGATCTAAGTGTCTTGCTCAAAGACGCACCTTCGTGATCATCTATCTCATGACCATTTCATTAGTTTGATTTTGGCTTGATTTTTTTTTCATGTGACTCCTGTGACCTCCCCTCGATCACTTTTGAGCAAATCAGCGCAGCAATAGCGGCCACGCTGAGCCTAGAAGCAGGTAAGGCCTTGTCTATAGTGAATAGACGTAAAAGGAGTCTACAATGCGCACCAGAGAGGCCACCAACCAAACCAACTGGGAAAGTCAATGACATCTTGGTTTTGGAAGGTCATAGTAACTTATCTCAGCCACAAGTCTTAGTGCCAATTGTGTGGGTGTTCTGTGACTCGTGCGCGGACGGAAAAGACAGAGGACCTACAAGTTGTAGTAATTATCACTTGAATATGTTATCATATCAGCTGAACATGCCAGTGGTTGGTGGTAAATTTACATTTTTGGAAACAAAATAATGCGTAAATCAATTTATAAGTTGCGTGTAGCCCTCAGAGAAAGCAAGTACTCACCAGCAGTAAAGAGGATCTTCCTTTACGACGACGTTGAGAAAAGAGGCAGACATAAATTTTAGCTCAATATTCACAATAACAAAAAGAGGGAAATCAGAAATAAATTGGGCAAGTGGTGGTCAAAAATACCTCAACAATCTTGAAACTATGTATCAGATGTCAAATAGACTACATGACCTTCCTCC
>NW_004797733.1:368738-369902 GCF_000002075.1 Aplysia californica | reverse complement strand
GGAGGGGGGTGGGGGTGGTGAGGTGAGGGGGGGAGGGATGTGTGTGTGTGTGTGTGTGTGTGTGTGTTTGTTTGTGTGTGTGTGTGTGTGTGTGTGTGTGTGTGAGTGTGTGTGTGTGGAAGGGAGGGGTAGAGGGGGTCGTTTTTAAGTGCCTCACTCACAAAGTGTACATGTGTCTGGCGTGCGATGATACCGACCGGCTGTGAGCAGTTTCCTGCCATTTGGTGCACACCTAAAAGGCGCGGGTATTTTTTTCATCCGCATCTCCGACGAGAAACACTCAAAATATGGCCGTATAGGCATCTGTACCAGCAGCCACGCCGGTCTGAGACCATGCTGAGGGGTTTAAGTGTCGCCGACATTTGTTCACAATCTGGACAGAGCACTGAAATGGGAGCCCGCTAAAATTTAGATTTGATGCCCAACTTTTTTTTCTCTTTTTTTTTCACTTTTACGTGTACATTACGTGGATATCTTTTACAGGTTTCAAAAAACATATCTTGCAAAATTGAAGGCATCTTTTGTTTCTTTTAAGTATACAACACCACGTCGTACTCAATTAGAGTAATTTCAAATTTAGGGCGCTTAGATTATTTCTTTAGTTTCGAGAAAAAAAACAAAACAGTAAAAAATCCACAAAAAAACAAAACACGAAAAAAAAAACCGAAAAAAAAGAAGAAAAAATCAACCTCGACCTAACTCTACTTGTATTTTCACACCAGTCTTTCACACATGGCAAAGTTTGTCAAGTAGCTGTTACACAACTAGTGACATTTGAGCTACCGCTACTCAAAAAGCGTTGCCAAAATTTTAGCACTTTTCTTAAAGCGTTTCTTGCTTTTTGCTGTCTTCGTCGTCACCGTCGTCTTCATCGCCCCCGATTTTTTTTGTGTCGTTATTTTTTATTCGCTGTTATTGATGCTGTTTTTTGGGGGTTATTATAGTTGTTGTTTCTACTGTCGTTTTTATTGCTCTTATTATCATTGTAGATATTGTGGTTGTTGTTTGCTGTTCTTCTTCTTTTTCTCCTTCTTCTTCTTCTTCTTCTTCTTCTTCTTCTTCTTCTTCTTGGCGTCATAGACGTTACAGTTGAGGTTTGGTTAAAAAACGAAACAAAACAAAACAACAACCACAAAAGCAACTAAAAAAAACAAACAAACGAAC
>NW_004797733.1:366244-368163 GCF_000002075.1 Aplysia californica | reverse complement strand
TGTGTGTGTGTGGTTGGGGGGTTGGGGGGAGGGGGGGCTGTAGTTGTTTCGATGGCATCACCCTGTTGTTGTATAGAAAAATGTACGGAGAAGTGAATTAAAGTAGAATGTTGCGGAGACATTTAGCAATGGTAGCCTCCTCTTCCAGCTGCAATGTAATCCCGTTTTGCAAAGAGATTTACCACTTACGAGCTCGTGGTTCTTGTCTTTATTTCATGTTTTGGATATTGTAGTAAAAAAACTAAACGAACCCAATATATTATTAAAGGTTTCCTGCAGGTCTCAATATGTCACGTGGTAGCCTTTCTGGGCTTTGCACACCTCTGATAATTTGCTTCTAAGAGACTCAAATACAATGAAAGCTTGGTTGTATAAATAGAACATCTATGACAGGCACTATCCGATAAGCTATACACACAATGGTTAGTCAGACAAAATTCAAACAGGTATATTCTTAACATCTTCATTCTATTTATGCTTACTATATAGCAGTGGCTTCTAATTTTTATAGAAGTTTGGCGCCTTTCTACAAACAATTCCGGTAATTTCAAGGAGGAAGATCTTTGGTCCCCAAAAAGTTCTTTTTTAATTGGCGACTAGGAAAGGATACCCCAAGAAAAAGATAAAAATATTGTCTATTTACTTCTATTTTATCCATACCGTACATAACTATAAACTGCTCAACATTGGCAGGTGTACAACGTGCATGACAGGTAGAATGAAATTCACAACAACGTGCAAAATAATATGGTATTATCATGATAAAACATCTCCATGCCTGATTTTCATTTCTAAACGTTAAAATTTATTAAGTTTTATTTGCATAGCATAATGTGCCTCAATTTTGGGCCCCATAAGTGCATGGTTCCTTCATAATTTCTTTAAAGAGAGTGCCGGTTCGAGAGAGAGGGGTCTTTCAATCTTTGTGTCCCCGAATCGCCCAATATTCTAGAATTTTATTACGAACGAGCGTCGTGCCCTGCTGTCCTTCATTTTATATCCCTCCTTCG
The DNA here is from genome assembly GCF_000002075.1 of Aplysia californica. NCBI lineage: Eukaryota > Metazoa > Mollusca > Gastropoda > Aplysiida > Aplysiidae > Aplysia > Aplysia californica. The sequence continues at coordinate 367,153 of NW_004797733.1, read as the reverse complement.
TTTCTCATTACCGCCCTCTTTTCCTGTCTGTCTTCTCCTCATCCTACAGCATTGCAATTCGTTCTCAGAGCGCTACTTACCGTCTCTTTTGCGTGCTATGTACACGTATATTCGCCTCGAGTGTCGCTAAGACTGGGATAAAGGTGAACGCTGGATTGTTTCGCCTCAACACCCCGCTAGACAGCCCGGAGCCAGCCCCAAAAGAGCCAGTGTTGACTCGAGGACTTGTGACGAACTCTTCTCTTTTTAGAGCGTCCTATCCCGGGGACAAAAACTCTTCAGGGAGAAAGGAGAGGAATGCGACATCGGCTTTGAAGGAAAAGAGAACAGAAGAGAGGAGGAAAAAAAAGAGAAGGAGGTGACGATGACGAAGGGAAGGGGAGGGTTTGGTGGCTTGAATTTAAATCACCGCCAGCCCACTCGAGACATTTTATACAATAGTGGACAAATAGAAAGGGGTACTTCACGGCTCTAGGAAGAAACAGTACTCGTTCCTTCCACAGGCTGATTCCCTTATTTCGTATGCAGAGTTCAGGTACTTGGGTCCCACAAGGTTCACCTTCAGCAGGGGCGGATCCAATACTACAAAAATTGGCCAATTCTGAGGCGGTTCTATGGCCAAGGTTGCACTTGCTATTTTGGGTTAGCGCTTGAGTTGGTCTCCGAGGACAAAAGACTGTGAGAGTAAGCAAACGTACACGCACCAACGCGTCTAGGATTGGACGAAGTACAACATGTCACTTTGAATGCAACCAAGAGCGACTAAATTCTATTACACTTACCTGATCACAGGCTTTTAAAGAGGGATTTACTGTTGCCAGGGCCAACCATTATCACGCAAGAATGAAAATCACTGACATAAGTCTACCCCCCCCCAACCCCCCCAACAACAACAATAAAACCAACCGT
>NW_004797733.1:361774-365096 GCF_000002075.1 Aplysia californica | reverse complement strand
GAAAAGTTTAGTGTGTCCCGCGCGCTCATATGACCTTATGCAGTTGCGAGCGCCGTAAAACACTTACTAAAACAAACAAAAAAGAAGATCAAGTAGGAGTGTGTTGTGAAAGAATAAATCAAATCAAATAAATTTATTGCAGGGAGAACGATAACGGAGGAAAAGGTGAGAACAGTCAAACCATGAAAGGGAAAAGAAATATGAGCTTTTTTGGGGGGTTTTTCACTCCCACGCCTCTCACTCTGAAGGCTGTATATTGCAGACTTTTTGCATAGGTGATCACGCTGACCGAGAATAGAACAGTCAGATTAATAATATTGTTTAAGCGAAAGTATGGGCACCAAAACGTACGAATTTTACTCCGGTAGTAAGATACAATCTAACATAATATGTGTTAAAAAAGGAAATTGAGTTCAACAGTTACACTCTTAAAAACAAATAAGACGTATTCATTTGACAATATACGTACGCAAAAGTTTAAGAAAACTGTTACTTTATTGAATTAGTAAATGCCAAGTTAAAGAAACACACACAGACCGAGTCCTTGTGTTAAAAGAACCAGGAACATGTTTACATCATACGTTACTGTTCGTGTGGAAATACAAGTCAATGTGTCAAGGTCTCGGGCATCAAACATTTTAAAGTGCAATTAAAAACGACATATCAGTTCCGGATTTAATTATGAGTAGCCTGAACTTTTTTTGGGCGGAGGGACTTTCTGAAATATTCTGGACCCATATATGAAAATACCGTTGTTCTAAAAAAGAGGACCCATTTTAGGGCTATATAACTCTGTCATCTTTGGAGCAATTTCAATAAAACTTTGAAGAAATGAAATTCAATTACGGGCACATCACATTGTCAAAATGAAATAAATCAACCACCGCGTTCGGATATAATCAATTTTTTAAATATTATCAACCAAAACTGAGTGAAACGAAAAACTTCCCAACTTCTTAATAAAACAGTCATTATTTGTGTATTAAAGAACAAATTTAGGCAAACAAATTATATTGCCAAATAAACCCAAGGAGCTGATGGCTATTCAAATTTCCACTAGAATTTTGAATAATCTCGTGGCATGTTTTTGAGTCGATTCTTTGGACGTCCTGTTCAACATTGAGTTTCAACTGTTCGATTGTTTGTGGCTTGTTACCGTAAACTTTGTTTGTCCCCCCCCCCCCCCCTCCAAGGGTAATGATTTAAAAGGCTCAAGTTTGGAGGAATGTGGTGACAATTCATTTGTAAACTTTCGGCCAATAAGGCGTTCCTTAATAATTCTCACACACTTTTCTTAAAACCACACTAAGGGCCACTTTAGATATTTGGGGTGTGGCCCCATCCAACTAGAACCAGGCCTCTACAGCATAACGCCTTCTCCTCCCTAAACTTCTCCCAAACTTTCTCAGCACGGTGGGATATCCATCTGATGCAACTGTCGTGGTTTTATTGTCTTTGTCCTGAAACCAGTTCAGGCCGATCACACCACTGTAGCTGAACGTTTCTAAGAAGTGTAATTTTGCGTTTTACCCAAATTTGATTGACAATTTAAAAACTTGATATTTCACGGAGGCGTGAACGGATTTTCTTAATATTTGAAAACTTAATGCCCCCCTGGTTGAATTTTATTTCTTCGAAGTTAATAAAAAAATTAGTGCACTAGTGACCGAGTTATTGCCTTATAAGTGGGTCCTTTTTTAAAGACACCCTGCATTGAGAATATCGCGAGGATAGATAGACATCCTCCTGTCCTCCTCCCTCCTCCCTCCCCCCTTCCCTTCTCTCCTCCACCTTCTCTCTTTCTCTCTTTGAACCCCCCCCCCCCCCCAGCGCCAAGTAGAAGATCAACTATTTCAATCCTCCACATTAGTTAAGTAAATAAGCGTAAATTCATGAACACAACACCAGGTGGAGTTAAACATTCCGGGATACCCACTGCAGGTTCTCAATTTTCTTTGTAACTCAAAAGAAACCAGAAGACTGTTACTTTTAAACCTAAATCAACATTCATATACAGGCGGACCACTTTTGATGAACCCACGTAGATAACAGTTGTTTTTATGTATCTCGTTTGTACAATCAAATTAGATAAACTCCCGTGTGATTGTCATGATATCACACTCGACCAAATACCGGCCTACGCCCCTGACAATACATTTCCCGTACAAGGCGGGTCCACTCAAGGGAAGACTTGAGTCTCACCGAATCAAAGCATTTCTCTAAAGAAGAGGCGAAAACAGTAGACTGGGGGCAAGGAAAGGGCAAGGGATAGAAAAGAATTGGGCCCTGTATATGTTTGCCTGACAAATAGCTTAAATTCAGTTCTGTAATGAACGAGCCCTTTCCTGGGCGCAGGACGAAGGTTTGCTTTAGCTGTGTCGAGCCTGATGCCCTGGAAATTCATGTTTGCTCAAAAGTTGCGATTATAATTGATGTAGATTGAGACCCGTAGCCTCTATTTACTTAGTTAATACAACCGACTTAGTCTCCTCATGTCTTGATACTTTGCTGAGACAGAATTGGGAGGTTGGTGCGGCCTATTCAACGTAGACTTGTCAATTAAAATCAAACGCTACAGACGGTGGAGACATTCTCCCTGTGCCCTTTTCTGAGCGCTGTTTAAAAAAAAAAAAAGCACACGTACTTCAGTGAGGCTTACTCAGGTGTCTTCGGCCAACCCACTGGTAAACTCACTCGTTATTTTTGCGTATTTCAAGCTGTGAAGAGAATCCTTGCATGTTCAGGTTCACGAGCCGGATTCTTGAGCTTTCTTTATTCTCACCTTTTGGCTAAGGCAATCGAGATATGAATAGGGACACACCTGTATGTCACATTTTACAACGTGCACCTGTGTCTCAAGTTTGTGTGCAAGTGTAAGTGCAGCCATTGCTGCCCCAGCTATTGATTGGTTGGGGGTACGTATACATCTATGCATTCAAGAGGGAACAATACAACCGACTTTGAAATGGTCGGGTGGCTGTGGATCTTTGTCTTTCCCCTGGGAGAGAGAGAAAATTTATTGAAGAATACTACCAGAATAAAGGAGCAGTGTCCTTCTATTACCTCTTGTTTTCCTCAGTTACCTTTTTCTCCCTTTCGTTGTGGGGGTGCGGTTGGATATTTTGTATGCTTTCTCGTGCTCTTGAGCATTATGACATTAGAGCGATTTTTCAATGAGTGTTTGTTGTATTTTCTGTTTTCAAAAGACACTTAATTATGCACTTCCTCAGTATGAACAGTCCGATAAACTCGTGATATTTGTGTGTTTGTGTGTGTGCGTGTGTGTGTGTGTGTGTGTGTATGTGTGTGTGTGTGTGTGTGT
>NW_004797733.1:359376-360810 GCF_000002075.1 Aplysia californica | reverse complement strand
CCCAACAGAAAGACTCTAACCAAAGATCGTGTTGTAAACAATCTTTCTTAGCCTTTCCAAGGAGCTAAGAACTTTTAATCTCCTTGGCCTTTTCCTTTACTGTGAATGCTTTGGCATAATGTACTGGCAGTTAAAAACATTTCGATCTTTCCGTGTGTTGTTGCTTTGACTTCCGTAAGGTTTAGAATCTAGAATCTACATACTTTTCCAAGAACGGTGAAGTGAATGCTATAGAAAAGGGAATATTATTATTTAACAGTTTAAATACTTTTTTTTAAAGAGTAGAAATGAAAACAAATCAAAATGATATGTCATATGAAGTGAACAAAGTGGACTTTTTACTGAGGTTGGAACCCTACGTAATAAAAACATTGTTTCGTTGTCTTTTACCCCGACAAGATTTTTATATAAATGCCTTAGATTGTTTACAAAGATGGCCGACTAGCAGCGAACGAAGTCTTCCGTGTAGTTCGTTGGAACAGACAGGAGCACAGTCTAGTTTGCTTTATGGCATGGGAAGGTTGAAGATGCATTCATGGCGTAGATCTTTATAATTTATTGCCACCACTTAGTTGAACAGGTACAAACAAACGGTTTGTCTGAGGAATGCAAGCTCCGCTCTGTCTTTAGTTATCTCAAGCCAGCATATGTTTCTACGACGAAGACGACGGCCAAAGGATGATTTATTATTAATATTATTAATGTTATGTAGGCCTAGCTGGCCTATTCTTCACTTCAGTGACTCTTATGTATATGAGGTTATACTTTAGTGGGCTGTACAAACGATTTATAATATTTATGATTCTCTATTTTAAAAAGAATTAAATTATTTCTGTTGAGTTCAACATAACCTCACAATAGACCTCTGTTACACTCTGTAGTGTAGTGCTGTAGTCCAACCCAATTTAGCAAAACATAAATATGAACACAGTACTGTCTGTGCTGAGCACTTTTATTGAGCCTTGACTCCAACAATATGTGGATTATGACAGTAGGCTTAGTTATGTAGCCTTAGCCTTACTAGTAACTCTTGAAAGCAGAAATAAAAAGCGTCAGTGACGGGTGCGCGTTACTCTCCGTAGTAATGAGCTCACACAACACACTCCTCTATACTCACACAACACACACAGTATTACTATAACATGCGCTGTGCGGTGACTAGTTGGCCCCATAGTATCTTATATAAATTCAAGATACTTTAAAAAAAGGCTATTGTTAGGGGACCGTACGCCCCAATAGTGCTGGGCGCTAGGGGACCGTACGCCCCAATAGTGCTGGGCGCTAGGGGACCGTACGCCCCAATAGTGCTGGGCGCTAGGGGACCGTACGCCCTACCTGCGCTAAGGCTTAGTGGACTGTAGGCAGATGTGCATGCATCTGGACTTTGCAAAAATACCGGAGGAAAACGGCCAGAGGGAGAGGGAGAGAGAGAGA
>NW_004797733.1:325272-357956 GCF_000002075.1 Aplysia californica | reverse complement strand
ATCTATCTATCTATCTATCTATCTATCTATCTATCTATCTATCTATCTATCTATCATCTATCTATCTATCTAAAAATGGGGATTGGAATTGGAGTTCAAAGAAAAACATTTGTCGAAAATAATGTGTTTGAGTTATAATCCCATTTCATTCATTCATTCATTCATTCATTTATTTATTCATTCATTCATTCATTTAGTCATTCATTCATTCATTCATTTATTCATTCATTCTTTCATTCATTCATTTACTCATTTGTTATTCATTCTTTCATTTTGTATTAATTAATTTACTTTTCTGAAATGGACAAAGAACAAAAGCTGCACTGTTCCAAGATTCGAGACGAACCCTTATAGCCTATGACATTATATATTGTTCTCTGGGTAACTAGATCTAATAAGTTGATTTGTTTCTGGTTTTGGGTTGCTTTCGTATAGGTCTCTGCTTTTTAAGTATATTTTTTAAAAACTTACTTTCTTTCTTTCTCGCTTCCTTTCTGTCTGTTTTTCACACACACACACACACACACCACACACATCTCTCTCTCTCCTCTCTCTCTCTCTCTCTCTCTCTCTCTCTCTCTCTCTGGAGTCTTTTATTGACACTTAACAACAACGTGGGTGCAGACGAGAGAAAATTTTAAATTTTGGTTTGCCCACCGCCACTGGATACCTCACAATCGTATTCAGACATTTCAAGTAAACACTCTCCTAGTATAACTCCTAACGTTAGGAGCTTCGTTAAACTGGGTCTTTTCCTCTAATATTTTGCAAAGTCCAGATGCATGCACATCTGCGTACGCTCGCTTAACACCAAGCCTTAGCCTGTCCCCGCGGTTTTATGAACACAAAAAAATCTGAAATTGTGATGCAGTGTGGTGGAATCAGGCTCTCGTCAATTTGTGAGCATGTAGAGTTATTGGTATCATCTTGAAGCTTGTCCATTTGTCTTTATTTGGATGAAAAAAATATCCATTTGCCTTGAATACAAGTCGAGATATTTGCCAAAGAAGGAGGTGGGGGTCACCTGTTTTCAAAGGTAAAATTAGTGAGAAAATGGGCGCCAAAGATTAGTTATTTCCTTAGCTTAAGAGTCCGTGGTAACTGAACATTTACATTCTTTGTGCCTTTAATCGTTTTTCAGGAAAATCCACACAGAAATGAGTTCTTTAATGGGCATGAAAGGTGTTGAGCCAAAAAAAACAAAACACTTCATAAAAATTCACAAACGTGGGGAAAAATGCAAGTTTCTTCACTTTGATTATTTTGACGAGAGCCTCATTCCAGCACGTTTCCACACAATTATGCAAACTGAACCCAAAAATGTGAAATTTTGCAATTCTGTTAATTTTAACAAAAAATGATAAAGAAAAATAATCAGAAATTATGCAAAAAAATGATCAACTTTTGCTAAATTATGCGGGGTGCATAAAACCACGGGGACAGCTTAGCGCAGGTAGGGCGTACGGTCCCCTAGCGCCCAGCACTATTGGGGCGTACGGTCCCCTAGCGCCCAGCACTATTGGGGCGTACGGTCCCCTAGCGCCCAGCACTATTGGGGCGTAGGGTCCCCTAACATCAGCCTTAAAAAAATCTAGCCTCAATTGTTGTGGAAAAATATGAATAGGAGAATAAGTTAAGACAAATTGATACAGACTGCTGGGCAAAGTTTAGGTTACTTTGATTCACCCGTTGAAGAGATATTTGAGGATAAGTTGTGCCACACATTTTTGGCTGCACCATAAAGATCATCATGCAGTCTGACTACAACAAATACACTGACTCATAGTCCACTGTGTGGCATTTGCATGTTAATCACCTTTGACTTTAATTTCATTTGGCTCTTAGAGCATTTTTAACGTTAGATTATCTGTCTAATGTGCACTCTGCTTATCAAAGGCTTAAAATGTGTTGTTTTTTTAAAAAACAACTTCAAGTAGGTACCAGAAACTAAATTTTCAAAGTAGTTGTATGCCAAATTTATCAGCTCCATTTGAAAGGCCTCTATCCACTGAGCATTTTGATACCATTCTTTAACCTCTCAGTCAATTATTAAGAAAATGGTAGTTGTTTAAAATTTGATCAAATTTGTTAAAGTCAGTCACTGGCTGCAACCTCATGTTTGACAGACAATAAAAGAGTACCAAGAGCACTAAACATCTCCACATTAACAGAGTACAATCATTATAACAAATATATGGAGCCTAATATTTTTCAAGACTGTGAGATCATTTCAAATAAGTACTTTATCGCCCCAAACACGGTGATCTGTCGTTATTTCAACAAAAACACCGAGCGTTGACCCGGCCGGCGTCGCACCGGGCCCCGCGGCGAGCGAGTCGGCTCTATACTGTAGTGTACCCCGCGTGCGGGGTCACATGCTTTCTGAGTTTCGCGGAAGGATTGATGAAAAATAATTCCAAACTAATTACTTTATTCTAGTAGGAAATTAAGCTGATCTTTTATTAAATATATTTTTTAAGCCGGTATTTTACATATTATGGGTAAAAAGTGATCTTTAAACATTTTGACAGTATTTTTAAAAGATTTCTATTTAGACGCCAAAGGCAAAACACATACCACGGGAAAGCCCGTTTAAAGTTCTACAGTTCTCCGCCAATGAAAAGACGGTATTTAATCATTCCTCGTTCCGCGAAGCATTTGAATGCACCCGTGTCAATTTTTCGACCGGCCGACCACGCATTCCGACCGCGAGGGGCTTCGCTTTCGTCGGCGATTCTCCAGCTCCTAATAATCGGACATAAAAACAACTTACACCATTGTAACGAGGAAAAGCTGAACTTTTACAAGGTGTACGGCACTTAGTGTTTTATAGCGAAAGAGCAAAGAAACAGCGATCGGAATTACCCCGATTTCACCGATACCATGCGGTCGGAAGGCCGCGAGTGCCCGCGAGGCCGTGTTTACGCTACCTACTTCAAGCAAACCAACAACTTCCACAAGTTAAAAACTGATTTTACCACCCTCATGAGGAAAAAAAAAGCTTTTCAGGGATAATACTAACTTAGTTCTAAAACCGTCTGGTTGTTTTGGCCTTGGTCACACACAAGCCTTCATCTTCAAACCAACATACTTAAAGCTTTTTAATGGCCTCTAACATTGGAACAACAAGCCGCTTTGGCTGCATCAGGTGCACACTGAAGGAAGCAGGTCAGGTGTTGAAGCGCTGGCCCGTTCCCCCAGTGTTTCGTGCCCACTCACACTTTTTACCGCATTTTATAATCATGGTATTTATAATCATTGGATAGGCCTAGAATAAGTTTTAAGGCAGACACCTAATTTAAGTCAGTTCATGAGGGGTTTATGGTGGGAGGATATGGCAGATTTTTTTTAATGGGCGGAGGTGTACATCGAGAGGTGTACGACTTAATCTTTTTTCACAGATCATATTGCTTTTCCGTACATGATCTATTAAAAATGTTGTCATAGGTAGCAATGCTAATGAAAATTAAAATTTTCACTTTAGCCCTTTTTATTTTGGTAGGCCCCTACCTAAGAAATAATTTTCAATTCTAAGAATTATGCTTCTTGACTTTTAAGAATCGGTTCATAAATAAAAAAGTTATGGGGTTGTAAAGGTCGGCAAAATATGGATGACCCACATAGGAAAATACTCCTAAAGAGTGGACCACGCAGTAGCAGATTCTGTAAGAAAATCGACGATATCTCGGTAACTAATCGGAGTGTTCGAGAGAAACTTGGCTACCCGATGTGTTTTTGAGTTTGGAAATCATTTCTGCAGTCAGATTTACTACCAATTTCGTAGTTATTTTGTTATAATTAAAATTTTGGTGTACATATTACGATTTTGCGAAAAAGGGGTGTGGGGATGAGTCCATTTTATTTATAGCATCGTATCACAACATGAGATCTTTAAGAATATATGTCGGCAGCATAGATAGATCTATTACCATCTCGGCGTTGAAATTCAAACTCCTTATAGTTTTTGGTGTACACGATACGAAAGTGTTCCTGACACCAAAAGTATAGGTTAATTTATGTGTACGAACTTCAACGTCCACATATCATTAGTTTGCCCTATTTTCTGATTGGTTTCCGAGTTTCATTCGGATTGGTTCGGAAATAGAGCAGACTGAGGTTGACAAAGTTAGTCACCTACGCTTCGGCCGGGTCCGCAAAATCGCCCGTAAACGGAGACCAAATTTTCGCCGCGCGGGAAAGCCCGATTGGCATTGCTATCATATGCTTCACTTTTAATATCTTATACAATGTTGAACAATAAGCCAAAAACCTTGCTTGGTGATAAAAGTTGTTAGAAAAAGATATGTGTAATAATTCAACAAGATGAACTGCAGTGCTTGTCACTCTCAGCTGTTCCAAGAATGGTGAAAATCTTGATTTTCTCACTACTGTGTGATTTTGGCTCCCTGACTTTGAGTGAAACCAAAATAGTCTCATACCATTTTTATTCACTAGTAATGCTTGAATAACGGGTCTATTTAATACCCTTTTTATGATCCTGTCAAAGTGCATCATGTGTCTCCGTTTGTTGTGTTGCTAAACATGCAGTTTTCACATGAACATGAAAGAAACTGGTTAATACTTTCAGCTCATATTATATCACAACAATTTAAGTACATGCTGTGTAATAAAATATATTCATTTTATTTCTATTCTGTCCCTTTTTTTCGTTCCAGGATTCAACTCAGCTGTAAGCATGGCGCATCAGGGACCTGTTTCTTCTGCTGGGGTAGGCCTATGTTTGTTCAACGGTTTTGGAATGTCTGCAAGCAGCACATTAATTTTAACATTGTAATGCAATGTAGTGTGCTCTAGTTTTGTAAAGTAGGAGCTCAATTCTACTATTAAGAAGGCATGTGTGAGTGCTGAAATCTGGCACTTGTCAAAATAATGAAATGGAAGAAACTGGCATTTTTCCTCCCATTCAGCAATTTCTATTGAATTTGTATTTTTTGGCTCAACATCCTTTCAAAAACACATTTGTCAACATGTGTGAATTTTATTGAAAAGTGTTGATCAAAGGCACAAAAGATCAGATGTAAATTTGCAGTCTCCAAGGACTCTAAAGCTTTGGAAGTCACCAAACTCTGACGACCATTCGACCATTTTCTTGATAATTTTACCATGCGACCCCTCCCTCCTTCAAGATCAAATATCTCGACTTCTATTCAAGACAGATGATTATTTTTCTCATCGAAAGATAGACAAATGAGCCAGTTTTAACTCATTTGCTACGCCGAGCCGTGGGGGGCGGCGCGGCTAAAGTGCCGTCAGTACGCTAAGCCGCCCCCGGCAGCTCGAGAACCGATCTTCAATTTTAGCTTAGATTCTATTGCTATCCACATATCCATGTTAAAATAAAGGTTATAATATAATGTTGACTTCTGGGGCAATTAGCGTTTTCACAAAAAATCGGAAGTTTTGATTCAGTTTTGAAACACGATTTCGAAGTTTATGTGACTTTGTTTTATCGCGATGGTCAAATTATAGCCCAGACACCAGTCTTACTACTTTTACACTACAAAATATATCATTATTTTGCACACTAAAGAAATGTAGGACTCTTCTTTAGAATATTGATACGATTGGGCTCAAATTGCCATTGCTCTGTTATTGAGAAATCAATATTTTTCAGTGCTAGATCTACATCTCTAGATCTAAATTGTCAAATTATATTTTTCTCCAAAATATCACTATTTTTTAGGTGAAATTACACAAAAAGTACCACTCAAGACATGTGTAGGTTTATTCCAAATGCAAATCTGAATAATTCCATATATGATACGGGTGTTTTTTTCTGTTCGGGAATGCATCTTGTCCATTTTTCAAGATTATAAATAAAAATTATTTTTTTTCAATGTCGGATGTCATGATCCAAAAGTGCAAACTTTATGGAATGTATATAAATAACTACAAATGTTTAAATATTTTCCAGTTCTATATTCATTTATGGTTATTTTGATGTATCATTTGACTCGGTGCAAACATATTTTTTGAGTTTCACCGAAGATGGTAAATGTTTTATTTTTAAATTTTATCCGAATCCAAGCAAAATTGTGTTGCATAATCGCCTCTTACAGGAACCAAAGTTGAAAAATAGACAAATAAACATTACAGATCTATTCTACAAATCATACTGAAATGTCGATGTATAAAATGTCAATATTTATTTGAATTTGTGGCCCCAAAGACCTTTGAACTGCGCACTAGTCATCATCTCATTTCACCTTCCCGAAAAAAATTTGTCCACAAGCTGAAAATAATACGTAGCGAATGAGTTAAGATTATATCAATAACTTCACATGCCCAAACATTGACGAACGCCTACAGTGATTCCTCCGCATTGTGACATAGAGAGAAAAAAGGTTTGCACTCTCTCGATGTCTCATTTAGCAGCACAAATTAATGAATACATTTGTAAGGCTAAGTGCTTAAGTCTCATGAAAGCATGAGTTTGTTGTAGAGAAAATTAATTTTTAATTAAACTTTTTACAGTTAAATGTCTGTTGGGTTCTTGAAAAAGGTGTAAACTCGTTTTAATGTAGGCTACTTTTTTCATGATTTTACTTTTTAAATAAAAAAACGAAATTACTCCTTTATATTTGCTGTTTATATGATGATATACCCTATTTTTGTGTGCGATGTTTCAATGAAAGTAATAATAGAATATTAGTAGCTTCAGTTTAGCTTTTAACCATTTACATCATATATTATGTTACTATGACAGCACAGTTTGAGCTGTATACCAATTTTGTAATTATTTCAGCTTCCAACAGCCGGTGACAGTCAACAGAGATCGCGATCAGCCACTCCCACTGCAGCATTAAGAGGGTCATTGACTGATATGAAATCTTTTCTTGTGGAAAAGGTACTCCAGTTGTCATTAGCAATGTGTTGAAAAGTAACAAAAGTATTCTGAAGATTTAAGAAAATCTTCAGAAATGTAAAACCGGCTGAAGTACTGAATTTTTGTTACAATGGCTTTCCCATTTTTTGATCATAGCATCTTTAATATTTTGCAAATAAATTGTTAATTTTGGGTAGACAAATGCAGATATATATGCAAATGATGTCTATAGTGATGAAGATCATAGCATCTGTTTTATTTTTAAAAGGCCTATTGTATAGGGTGAAGTGTTTAACATGTAAATATTTTATGTCAAATCCTATTCATTTATGTGTGTATATATGAGATCACTACTTTCTATTTTGATGATGAAACAAATTTTTTTTAAGGTTATCTCCTATTTGATTTCGTCATCTACTTTAAGGACTACTTCAATATTATACTTGCATATGATATAAACATTAAAGTGATTTTCAGAGTGTCGAACATTTCATGAATATTTGGAACTTACCTGTCTTAGGAGATGCTGGAAAGTCAGATGAGGAAGCTAAGCCTAGAGAATTCGACGCTGCAGATGGAAAACAAACTCCTTAAAGACAAATATAACAGATCTGTCGGTAAGTGACTGATGTTAATCCTGAGAATAGCCTAATTGAACTTATATTTTTTTCTAAGACACTGACGTTCCATGAACTGTGTACGTTTTATTTTGTTGTTGTTGTTGTTGTTGTTGTTGAAGAATTTGCTTATGTCTTAACATTTTTCTTTCAGGGAGTGTCTGTTCCTTTTCCCATCTACCATTTAGCAGGAGCAGCAATATAATACTATATTAGAGGAAATTGTTCATACATTGACATAATGCACTCAGAAGCTCCTTTCTCAGTATTCTGAAATCACTGAAGCTGTAGTGTGGAAAGATAAACTTTGTTGAGGCATCAATCTCTTATGAAATTAAGGAATATTAATTTTGAAAAGAAGTGTTACATCTTTTTTGTTGCGTTACCGCACATTACAAATACCTGTCCATTTTAAAGCATTTTCACTTAAAATTCTCTTAGCTCAGTACTTTTTTTTTTTCTTTTTTACTGTTTACTGATTTTTGATTGTCACAATATTTTTTGCTTGTCTCCCGTACCCCTACTCCTTCAGCTCGGGTGTCTGAGTTGGAATCAAATTTGCAAGAAAACAAAGATGAGTTAGAAGAATTACAAGGGAAAATTGACCAAGAGACAAGCCGAGTGACTCGCTCTGTGCGCAGTGACTTTGAACGACAACTAGAGCAGCAGCAGATTAAGGCAAACTCAGCCATCAAAGAAGGAGAAATATTAAAATCGCAGGTACGCAAATACTGAGATGCAATTCCCTTTACTGCTTCAGATTTTCAGCAAGGAGTTGCATTAATTTAACTAATTAACTTTGTTTGTATGGTATTGTGCAGTTTGCCTAAAATGTTCTATTTTTCAGCTTCTTTGATAATTTGTTGGAATAGCTTCCTTTTAATCTTGTCCAGTGATAGTTCATTTTATAGTTTTTAGTAATGCATCTCTTTAGGTACTGTTACAGCTCTGTGGCCATATGAGTAAACGAGTTTTGTGAAATGTTGTCTCTTACTGGAGCTCATCGCAAAACCCCCATTATTTTGCTCTCTTTGTCTACAGTTTTGATTTCTTGTTTTTTAAAATATTGTATAATGTTGTAGGTATCGGCAGCTTCTTTTACTTAAAGATTGTGAAGGGAAGATACTGCCTTTTGTTTTAATGGTTATACAGAAGTCTTTCTATTTCCACCTCAATTACCTTGAAATGCTCAAAGTTTTACGACCTTTTTGCTTTTGCAGATGACCTATCTTGAACAGCAACTGAACAGTGCAAAAAAAGAGGTCGAGACTATAAAGGAAAACACTGATAAGACTAAGATCCATGAAGCATACAGTCAGGAATCTAGTGCTCTAAAAGTGAGTACAAGTTCTGAATACTGTTGCATGTATTTGACCACAATGATAGCAAGTAAGCAACCTCTTGTTTGCCTCTTTGTAAACCGTGGAAGTTAGGCCAACTCAGGATCCAGCCGTGCATCTAGAAAGAATCTCAACTTATAACATAGGTCCTGTATACCAATTTTGGAAAGCAGACTTTTATGACATTTTTGTAGTTGGCTTGAAGGGTACTCAATCTGTTTGCATATGAAACATAATAACACCACAAATAGTAATAGTAATAATGGTAATAATAATGATATAAACAATAATAATAATAATAATAATAATAATAGTAATAATAATAATAATAATAATAATAATAATTATTATTATTATATAAACCAACAACAATAATAATAACAATAATGGTTATATTTGAAATAGTAATAATAACAATAATAGAACTAAAAGTTTGAATTCTTATGATAATGATACATATTTTGATGATGATGATTAGGGTTACATCTTCACTCCCTCCACCATCACTCAGCAAGCAGTGGTGGCTGCTGGTAAATTATTATTAGTGAGATGATCTTTCATTTCTGAGCAGTAAAGACCAGTATTTTTACTCTGTTTGATAGCTTTTGTTTAGATCCCGTCGAACCTGCTTTACAGACAGTCTCTTCACATCTCCCCCGCCCCCTAGTGTTTTTTTTTTTTACATAATAATGATAGTGTGTAAGACATCCACCTGTCTTAAGATGGTCACTTTCCTTCTCATCAATGGGTACAGTTTTAGATAATTTTGACTGTTATATCATAAATCGATAGAGTTCTTAAAGTATTTGATTCAATGTTTCTTTTCCTTTTTTTTTTTCTCTTTTAGAATTTCTACACACAAGTATAATTAATATGTTTATAATTTGTGAAAACTGACACAGAAGCTATGGGAAATTTGTTGTATTTGCTTGTGTATCAATTCATTTTTTCACTGACAGTAAATAAAATTTGATGTAAGGATGAGATTTCCCAACATCTCAGCACATTTGTTGTCCTGCTAATCGTGTTTAGGACTTGTTCTGAATAGCTCGTAACATATTTATTTAAGGAGGAAATATCACACCTCAAGCACCTCCTTGAAGAAAGTGAAAAAGCATTGGAGGCAGAATGTGCCCGCACCAAAGAAATGAGTGGCCAAATCAAGCAGCTGATGGAGATAAGAGATGTACTTCAGCTGCAAGTTGAGGAAGGGGGGACTGGTGGCACTGCTGCAGAGAAACAGGTGGGACATCTGCATTGACGTTGGTTGTTTTAATCAGTAATCCTTAACCCTTTGAGCCCTGATCTCCCAAGGCTCCCCTCTGCCTCAGCTCCTGTATGATATATTACTAACATTCATAATATGATCGTCAGAATCACATTTCATATCCCACTCAGGGTAGTCCTTGTCATTACCAGCTTCTAATTCAGAAAGATCTTCAAATTAATCAATTTACTTGTGCAGTAAACGTTTTCCATATGCTTTTTGTCTCGGGCGGGCCAGGTTGGGGATTGGGTCTCGCTCACCGCTTTATGGGTGGCGGCTAGGCATACGCACAGTTTTATGTGCCTTCGGTGTACTGGTGGCAAGGGCTCAAAGGGTTAACATTCATTGTTTTGTGGTTAAGGAGCAGAATTCTTTTCTAACATCAGAAAATTTGAAGGAACAATAAACAGCAAGTTTCCGAGAGATTCTGGTACGATAAAAACAGCTTAACTCACTTACTACTGGGCCCTTTCACCAGTCACAAGCGTTGAAGACTGGCGTTTTTCAGAGTATTTCAATAAATCACCACAACTCTCAGAATTACCCTATTGTAATTATTTTTTGACACAGTAAAGTAACATTCAAGCTTAATCTAACACAACAAACTAAAGTTGTCTAAGTCTAATACTTTAATTTATATGATTTTTTAAAAATTGGCACGAATTTGATTTTCCGAAAAATTTCCAGAGACATGACAGATAGAATGAAATTCACAACAACAGCAAAAATAAAAGTTCAGAGTGTTGTATTTTGATTTGTATGCATGTGTGAGTGTTTGGTGAAAGTATAAAAGCTAGTCTGTGCATTGATTCAGACCCGTGCACTGAATTACATGAGACAGTTGTACGGCACGACGTTGTGATTTCGTTGCGCGAACAGCAACACCAGTACTAGTGCTAGATCTAGCCCTAAAACTACGACTCGGGCCGTGTTTGGGTACATATCCAGGATCCTAACTATCAGACACATCATATTCTGAAACTCTAGAACTAGTAAAACGTACAGAAGTATCGAAAACGGTGAAATTATGTGATTCTTGTTCATGCGACTTCTTCGACCGTTACTATGACGCGACTGTCGGATTACTATCAGCTGTATAGAAAGAAACAAAGGGCGAGTTTCGGTCAGTTCAACCCCAGTTGGGGTCACTGTCCTTCACCTTCAATAACTTAAAAACTATGGGACCCAGAGATACGAAACGAAGTCTAAGTAGCTCAGGCTTGGCCAAACAAGGGTACGAGGCGAGTTCCGCGATCCGTGCGTGATTTGTAGAGCGAAAAAAAAATTCAAAAGTTGGTCACGCAAGGCTCGTGGGAGCCGTCGCGAGCGTCGCGGCGGGGGTCACGCAACTGTTGTGTGAACCGTCCGAAGAGAGTTAAGGAAAGATCATTGCTTTATTTTATTGTGTTAGTGTTTTCTTGCTAATTGCATTCAATAGTGTACAGTTTAAAAGTATAGTCTATGTTTTTTTAAGCATATCAAGCTGCTTTTTCGAGAAATATTTAGTAGGAACATCCAAGATATAAGGGAATTCCTTTTGACAAGTACTTTTAACTTCATAGGTGATTGATTAAAATTTCCTCTGGGTTCTGCTTATATTTTTGGAGGCTGAATATTTTATGCAATTAACACTATCCACCCACACAGCGCATGGAGCGCGCAACACTTATCCCCACGGACCAGGATACAGGTGCGGTACATGCTATATCACACCGTCACTGATCGTTTTCCCGTGGGGGCAAAGTGTTAAAGCACTGTTGTTTTTCACCTGTTCCAGATCACTTTCACATTCAACATAACAATAGGTCTGATCTGTTAAAAAATATTCAGATTTCACGCAGAGAGTTTTTATTGTCTTCCAGAGAATTGAATAACTGATAACATTAAAGTTATGAATTTTTCATTTGAAAAGATTTGCAGGTTGTGCTCCATATTTTGTTCAGAAATTGTTTTTTTTATATTTATCTATTCTTTTGCCTCATCCTATGTGCAGGCTGCGTCTCTCCAAATGCGACTCCGGCTCACAGAAGAGCGCCTGACCCAGGAGCGGGCTGACCGTGCTGGGAATTTGTCTCAAATTGAAGAGAAACTGCTCACTGAAAACGCCAAGCTACAGGTTTGCTAAATTTGATTATGATCATCTTCGTAATCAGTCTCATAGTCTTGTTGATTACTGGGGTGCCATGGATGACTTTCCATTAATCTCATTCCGCTTCTTTTGAAAGTTGTACTTGTTCAGAGCCTCATATATTTTCAGACCTGTCGAAACTCTTTTTTTCCTCCCATTTTTTCCTCTGCCTCATTATGATCGTACTGTGCCCTACAGTACAATCTTTGCTAGTCTAAGAAATCTTGCACGAGCCAATACAGGTTGCGTCCTTTGACAGTGAACAGCAAGTACTGCCCCAGGCCCACCATCTCACTGAATTCTTTCCATAAGTTTTGCATTACTGATGCAATCTTTGTTGGTCACGCCCAGTAGTCTTTGACAACATGTCATTTCCATACTCTGACTCTTCATCTCAAGTTTGCCTGTCATTGTCTACTGTTCCTGACTTGAAAGCATGCAAAAAGATGAACGTAGCAAGGGAGCACATCAGTCTAGTAGTTGAGAAAAGGGATAAGTTCCTGTCGACCCTGACAGTCTTGAGTTTTGTGGTTGTAGCCATTGTCTTAGTGCTCCTGGCTAGGGTTTTTGGTTTGATTCAACTTTGATATAAATAGTTGAATGACAAGGTTATTTTTTTCACCGATTTTAAAATATTGTGCCAATGTTTCTCTTTTGAATGTAATGAGAGGAACTCGAAAATACGTATAGGCAATCAATTTGTTTATTTGATGGGACATGTATTTATGCAGTCAGATTCTTTTTGTTCTAACATACAGAACCATTTCTTGATTGTAATTGTACTTCTAACTGGATTCTATAGTTGAAATCTTTGTTGATTTGGGTTTTTGTTCAAGAGTGTCTATTATTGCATTTAAACTGCTATGTTCCCAGATATTTATTTAATTGAAAAAATAAATAAATGGTGTTTTTGTTCAGATCATACAGTGATGGCTGTTGATTTGTTTTATAAACAGACAAAAGAGAAAGAGTTGGAAAGACAGTTGAAACGGGAACGAGAAAAGTCTAGAGGTCAGGAGCTGAGAGTACAAGAATTCAGAGAAGACAATCTCAAACTTCGTTTAGCGATGCCTGATGAAGATGAGAAGAACTATGACATTCCATACAGTCGACATTCCACACAACGGCAAGATGGCAAGAAGGTGAGGTTAACTATATAGTTGGCTTTTACGACTTTGGTTTTTTATAAGGTGTTTTTTTTTTCCACTTCGCATTGTTTCAGATTTACACAAAAAGAATTGTTAAATAATATTCCACGCTTTCACTGTGTCATGTCACCAATTTAACCGAGTGTATTGCAATTTGTTTTCTGTTTACTCTTGACATGTTTCACTGGCGCTTTTGTGAAGAATAGAAATGTGTGCAGGAAAATTTGTTACTTGCTATGTCATACAAGACTGATCACTCTATTCTGGGAGTTCACTTTGGTCTGTAGCAGATGTGTAATTACATTTTTTTTGTGTGTCTGAGTCTCTTCTTCGTTTGTCTCTGTTGATGAAATGGATTTTTTTTTTTCGGTTGTTATAAAGTCTGTTTCTGATGAAACACTTATTATAATGAAATAAATTCACGATCAGGAACAGTTTATTTGACAAGCATTTTTAAGAAGATGCACTGACATATGTGCATGTAATATATATATATATATATATATATATATATATATATATATTGGTTCATGCTGTTATGCTCACAAACCTTATTTACTTCACTCTGTTTGTTTTGCTTTATTGGCTTTCATTTCATGATCACTTCTTAGGTGAATAAAAATATATATTTTCTCACCCTCTCATTTAATGTTAATTTTCACAGACATTCCTCTCTTTCCTTTCTAAAAGTAAAGGCACAGTACTCAAATATAACATATTCATGGCTTAACATAAATAGATATTGATGTAGTTATTCTAGAGTCTAATTTATGATATATGCCTTTTTTAGTGCATGCTTTACCAGCAAATTGCTCACCTTGCATTCACTAGAAATAACGCTCATTGGTTTCTCAACATGCTGATATGTAAGGTGAACTTGTTTCATTTTTTTCTTTTTTAATCTCTTTTTCTATTTTTGTAAAGTTTCCAGAACCCAAACTATTTTTGTTGCCTACACACACCTTTTTCACCATCAATGTAACCTTAGCACAATATCATCCTCATGAGCAGGGCACTGAATTTCAGATTACAAGATTGTCAAATGTATTCTCAGCCTGTCACTGTTTGGTTTGTTTTGCATGTCTCACTCACGTTGCATGCCCTGTATTTCACTGGCTCACTCACAGCCGGCGTACGACATCAAGCAGATCCTGCAGCAGCTTGAAACCGAGAGCGGCCTGTCGGGGGACAGTGAGAACAAAGACGCTCTCCTGCTGTACATGTGGGAGCTGCGGCAGGATCTACAGCAACAGCTGAAGGAGTGGAGGCTGTACCTGCAGGAGCTAGATCTCCCAGAGGGGGAGGACGACTCCTCAGGGCTACAGGTAGTGTGCCCTGTTGCTCTTCCTTGGTGGAGATCTAGATGGCTTGCTCACCCTTGGCCAGTGAATTTTTTTTTTTTGTCCCGTGTATTGATTTTGGTGCCCATATTTGTTGGTTATGTAAGAATGTATTGACATGATGCAAATTGCTATGTTTTCTAAAAAAAAAAAAAACAAGAAAAGGGGAATTGTTAAGTCGGTGATGATGATGATGATGATGATGATGGTGATGATGATGGTGAAGTTGACAGTAATGGTAATGGTAAGTGTGATGGTGATCATGATGATGATTATTTATGGTGGCGATGATGATGTTCTGATGTTAGAAATAATGAGCATATTAGTCTTAGTGTTAAGTTTGTTTGGTGCTTACTCTAGATCCCCGCCAGGCTGTCCTGGGGGGGCAGGACACAACCCTCATTCCCAACTCCTCGCATAGAGTGACCAAAAATTTGGAAATAATTCGTGATCTTCGTCCCTAACATTTAACAAAAGTATGATGAAAAATCACATGGGGGCTGCTTCTAGGAATAATCTTTGTAATATAAATTTTCATCCTTGGCCAGTGAACTATTATCTGCTGGTCACATGGACATTGGGTTTGGAAGCTTTTTTGGAATGGAATTTTGATGAGATGTCCTTCTTTTCTCAAAGTTATTTGTCTGCAGTTGAAATACATGGCTTTGAGTGAGTCTCTGAAATGAATGAGCGATGTTATCTGATAATTTTTAATTGAAGTTCCTTTCGTAGAATTGTTGAGGTGTTACATTTTTGTTATTTCTCTGAATTGTTAAGGATTTTTGTGTGGACTTTGTAGTAACTCCTCCCCCACCCCCCATGAAA
Organism: Aplysia californica; assembly: GCF_000002075.1. NCBI lineage: Eukaryota > Metazoa > Mollusca > Gastropoda > Aplysiida > Aplysiidae > Aplysia > Aplysia californica. Next base: position 342,444 of record NW_004797733.1, on the reverse strand, counting down.
CCAGAAGTACCATCCTACCCTCTACTGTCTCCTTACTGAGCCTGTAGTTAGACTGCAGAATGGTCTTCAGCCTCGTATACAGTCATCAGTCAGGGATAAGGATTAGGGATGAAATTATCTCTTACAAATGGAAAAGATGAGATGGTTGCTGAATTTGTGATTTTTTCATTTCTCTTAATATTATGAGTTGATATATTGAAAATAGTTTGCAAGTTTTTATTTATGTATCAGCAATAATTCACATTTTAATTGTCCTGCTGTACTTAGATGTCACAGGAGCGACTTTTGTTGCTGCTTGGCCCTGAATGAAAGTTTGAGATTTTTCTTTAATAGACTGAACAGCTTAGCCATTATAAGTTTATCATATCAGACAAGCTAAACTGATTCACCTTCAGGCTGAGATAAAACATGCACGAAAAGCTATTGTTCATGCATATCTGTAGCTGCTTCCTATAAATGAAGCTTATCCTGTATGTACTTACAAATGTTATAGATATCTATACTTTGTCTGTTGTCCAGAGGCTGTTGTTGTTTCTACTTTTCCTTCAGTGCCCATACTGTTACTTCACCTCCTCTGAACTTTTAGGTAGCTTAGTGCTTTTACTTGTTTTTAAATGGTAGGTGTTTCTGAAATATTAACTTTTCCTTTTCCTTCTCTTCCCTTACCCTACGTGTGTAGAGTGCTCTTGCAATGAAGGAAGAGTACGAGGCAAAGATGCTTCAGACTGAGGAAAGAATTGAGGATGTCAGTGCTGAGAGGATCACAGCGGAGCAGACATACAAACAGTGAGTGGCTTATTTTATTGATTGTTTTTGAGCAATATTTACAAAGAGCCTGTGACTGAAAACAGCAAAAACAGAAAGCCCAACATTAAACTTGTCTTTAATACCAAACAGGAAAAGAAGACTGAATGTTGACCTAAAATCTTCTGACTGTCCTTTAAACATGTGTCTAGTGAAATTGATGTTCTTGTAACTTGAGCCGGCTAGAATTATAAAGAATGTGTTTGGAACTTTTGATTAGCATTGTTGTGTGAGTTGTTATGTTGTTGGATCTTTGTTGTGGTGGTGTGGATTTACTGAGGTCAGAATTCACTTAACAGGCAATTGACAGAACTGGTGAAGGAGAGGCATGACGCTTTTGCTCGACTCCAGACTTTAAATGACCTGATGGATGCTCTGAGAGCTGAGAATGAGACTCTAAGGGAGGGGCTGGCAACCACTTCTGGACATATGGAGGTCAGGCCTGGTGCTGCTTCCACAGGTAAAGACTGTAAAGACATTAATAACAAAGTCAATTTTAAAGTCTTCTGAGGTACAATAATAAGACAGCATCTACATATCTTCCACTAATTCAACATTTTCCAGAGATGTTGGTTGAGGCGGTTTTTACAAGTTTTGGTGTTTTTATGCACACGAGTTTCCAGTGTGTATTGTTAGCTATGTGTAGTCTGATCTAAGTATAATTTTAACTCATGCTCAAACTTTTGTTTTGACTCAATCCATACAATTTGCTCCTCCTTCTTTGCTTGACCAGTTCATATAACTTTGTAGTGAATATTGGGAATAAGAAATAATTTTTGTTGAATTGTCCATTTTCCTTAAAGAGATAACAAAAATGCAGAGATGCTGTTATGTGCTCAAAATGAGCACAGGTTTGTGAATGATGTTCAGTCAACAGACTCTATGTTTGGTGTACATTCCATCAATTTGGGACACATACTGCTCTCCCAGACTCTCTCTTTCCTTTACTCCCAACTTCCCTCTTCTCTTCCACCCCCTCACCTTTCTCAATCACCTGTAGGCCAAGTGGAAGCTCTACAGGAGGAGGTTTCAGGCCTGGAAGCTCGTGTGGGTCAGTTGACCCGCAAAAATAAAGTGGCTGAGACGGAGATGGTCACTCTGCGCTCCCAGCTGTCGGCTCGGGACAAGGAGCTGAGGGAACTCCGAGCTGAGTTGCAGGCTGCTCACTTAGGACCAGCGTCAGACCCAGGGCAGGAGCAGATCCAGGCACACAGACTGCAGGCTCTCACCACGGAGGTACAGAACACATTAACTCTTTTTCTCCGAATGGGGTAAACCCAATGTGTCAGGGCCTTTTTTTGGTGCTAAATCTAAAAATGACGAAAGCGTTACTAAATTGGTCATTAAATCAAAACAAGTGAACCTATTTTGATAGTTCTTCATCTTACGAATGAAATCCTGATAAAAGAGACCCATTTTCGGCAATAGCCGAAAAGTAATTTGATGTCAAAGTCGTCGTCAAGGAATGTGCCTGAAAAAAGCGGCTCACCGTCACATCTGTTCCGACCGCGAGCTCCTGTCAGTGGCTTGCTGGAGATAAAGAGTTAAGACTTTCCATGCCTTGTTGTAAATTCAGGAGTTACAACCTATCACAGAATAAATATGTATCACATCAGATAGGTAAAGAAGAAATAAATAGAATTTGACTTTCATTATCTTCTCAGGGAAATTTGGCTATCATGTAAATAGATTCTTAGAAAAAGATAAATTCTTTATCTTGATAGAATGCTTAAAAGCGATGCTGAGGACAACAATTTTTTTCTTGTTTTGCTTATAATTTATTTGCAAAAATATCCCCTTGCTCTTGCCTTTTAGGGGAATTTATTTTTACTTTGTTGACAGATTGCCGAACTGAAAGAAGAAATTCGACTTCAAAGTGACAAGTGTGGAACTCTTCAGTCTGAGAAGCACAGGTTGGAGTCAGAGGTGGAGGAGACCAGGAGTCAGCTGAGAAATGCGAAGAAAAAAAGCAGAGAACAAGACCTGGGTTCTAGTCTCACTCAAGTTAGTACAACAACAGCAGTGTTGAAGATATTATTATGGGAGATTATGTAACTTAAGAATATTTGGTAGACTGTTTGACCTCCAGTCACAGAATGGACTGTGTATGTATATGAGATGGAAATCTCAGTACTCTGTCGTCAACCAAACTAGGAATGTATGAATGATAGGTCTATGGGACTAGCAGGCTATATTATGTATGTCCCGAGGAGGACTGAGTTCATTAATTAGAATGAAACTGGCCGCCCAAAAGAGTTACTATGAAATTATATTAGCCTTTCATCAGAGCTGGATTATATGCACATAGCTATAAATCTGTATTTGATAATTGAATATTCCTTGTAAATTTAATTTCACGGATTCATATGAAAGGATACATTCTCAAGTGGCTGCTGGAGCTGGAAAAGTGAAGGGAGTAAACTAAATGCCTGATTCCTTTCTTTTGTACAGAAACATCAGGTGGAGGGTTTGGAGAAGGAGCTGGAGCAGAAGGACGGTCAGATCCTACAGCTGAGTGCCCAGCACAACGAGAGTGAGAGCTCACTGCACCAGGCCCGGGCAGAGCTGGCCATTCAGCGCCGGACACAGGAAGAGTTGGAGGCTCAGGTACCGTGCGCTTTGGCTTTTAAAAAACTTTTTTAGTGAAAGTTTTACAGCACTTGCAACACAGTTAGTTTGTTAGTGTTTGAGCGCTTAATTTGCTGCTTGCATTGTATGTTTCCCGAAAATCTGAGAATGTTTCTGCTGGGGTAATAATATAGTGTGTAAAGCACATAGAGCTTGCTGTTTAGAGGGGATATGCGCTAATCCAATACTATTTATTATTCATTACTTATAAATATGAGTGCTGATGATTAGGGGTGTTTCAAGAGAGTAACAAACACAAAAATAGAAGGAGGAGAGATAAGGATGATAGATGTTTGATAAGATAGAAGAAGCAAACCACACCAGAGCACCCATCCAACTACCCACACTTGTTTTGTATAGCATTCATATTTATTCAACTTGTCAGATCTGCTTAATAGGGTTTGGGGTACAAGTGTGATGGCCCAGTGAATTTACCCATCGACAATCAAGGTCAACACACTTTGATCTTGAATATTTATGTAAAAGTCAACAAGAGTTTTGTGGTTTAAAAAACAGTCTCTTTTAGTCAGACCTATTTAACATACCCTTTTTGACAAGAATAACGATTATAGTATTTATTGAGATTCCTACAAATGTCTTTATTATTACGAGAGGAGTGGCTGTAAATGTTTCTCAACTTTTTCCATGTGAAATTTAATTGTCTTTAGAGTTGTTTCTTTAACTTGGATTTGACTATGGCCAAGAAAAGCGAATGGAGTTTATTTGTTACGCCAAGTTGGCGGTCTCTGAAAAATATGATGAGAGTAGTGACTGTCATGCTGATTCTGCAAAATCTAGAGGGCACCAGATAATTGTCTTTGTAACTTTATTTAACTGTTTTCGATGATCAATTGTTCAATAGAACTGTTGACTTGATATGGGTTTTTTTTTATACCTGGATTGTAAAAAACTCGTGAAATCTACATTTGTGAAAAGTAAAGTGAAATTATGTTGATAGAAATGAAGTTATTTGTGCCACATACAAAGAATAGTTTAAAAATTTTTTTTTTTTTTTAAATCTCGGAAGTTTGAATGACTTTTTCAAAGTGAACATGATCTCTCTTATTCATTGTAAGTTGGTTTGTGCTCTGTTCTCATAGGCTGATATAGCTGTAAGAAGATATGGAACATTTTTCCTTATGTATAGCAATATCCATGCAAGAACAATATTGGTATTTGTAACATTACCCAGATATCATGTGCTGCCCTCCACAGATTTCTGCCATCCAGCGCCAGCTTGATGAGAGATGTCAAGTTCTGGATGAGATGACTGCCAGGGAGGGAGAGCAGATGGAGCAGCTGGAACTTGTCAAGGACATGATCCACTCGCTGAATCAGGGGCTCAGCCACAGGCAAGGGGAGGTAAGACATTTTCCAGGCATACCAAAAGGGGTTTAAAATGGCACTCATGTAATGTGATGTTTTGCTTTCAATCCAGAATGTGGGGACTTTCTCTCTTTGGTTTTACAGAATGTGGTAATATAATATCTTTCTCTACCGTATTCTAGAAATAGATTTCAAACAAAAGATGAATACATTTACTTTATATGATTTTGAAAAGTGAAATGGTGTAGGGGTTAACATTTTTGAGTGGTTTACTTTTCTACTGGTTCTGTGCCGAGGGTCTGTGAATATAAATAATGTTCAGATAGTGCTGTAAAACTTCTCTTGAACCAATTTACTTTCCAGACAGAGGTGCTTCAGTTGGAGCTTCAACAAGCTAAGGAGAAAATCTCGTGGCTGGAGGAGCAAAAGTCTAACTTGAATGACCAGCTGGCTGAGACTGGCCAATCTGGGACTGGGTCAAGGGTCAAAGGAAGTGCTGCCGCGACAGACCTGAGAGTGTCGGAGTTAGAGTCGGAGAGAGAGCAGATGAAACTGCAGTTGCTGGTGAGATAGGGATTGTGTTTGTGCTGGTTTGATTTTGGTTGAAGTTAACATTGTTTTTAGTCAGTGTGTAGTTTAATTAGTTTTTCTCCTTTCCTGTGGTAGAGGAAGAAGTTTGTTCTTTTAACTCTTTTTCAATTAATATGAAAAACATTTTTTTCCTCTCTTTTTCTGATACATTCTTGGCAATATCTTGAAATTTGAAATCTGTACCAAGGAAATTCTGTAAATAGATTGTCCATGCTCCTGCTGTTCAGGCCTGTTCCCCTTCGACTTTTTACTGCTCAGAATTTTTGCCTTGTCCATAAAGACTGCCTGTTGATTCCACTTGCCCTGGTGTCAGCAGGAAAGGGATAATATTTTGAAGAACACTTAAAGTTGTCCACTCACCAAGCATACTTGGACCAGGAATAAACTGAGATACTTTTGCATAGGAGGGGAGCTGCGTACCTGTAGGATATTGAGTCTAGATTAGTTGCCATTTCAACTTTATTCATGTATCTTTGTCAAAAGATCTCAGTTGTTTCAATGTTTTCTAGCGATCTCTGAGGATAGGAAACTCATATGATTTGCTAATCTCCACAGAGCAAATGAGGTTGCATAAGCAACAATAGTTGTAGCTAAATATCAGTCCACAAAATCGAGTCCTAACCACTTATCCAGGTTTCTATTGAAAATAATAGGTCGCTTGTAGCTTGTAAAAACTTTTGCTAGCTTGTTTCGATCCAGTTTTTCACCAAGTATGAGTTAGTTTTGTTGTTTTGCCACTGTAAATCATGGCAAGAAAGTGAGCACTGAAATCTTCATGGACGAGAAGAAGAAAAAAACAGCCACAAAAAACCACAGTGCCCATTTTTGTGTTTGTTAAGGTATATGAACCACGTTTTTAGTTTTGTTTTAAACATAAGCGGCAAGGAAAGTGAAAGTAGACGTAAATCTAGAAAAACAAGGCGATAGGATTGATTTTAGTGCCTTGAAAATTTCGAAGAAAAGCTAGATCTAGACCATAGATTTACAATAGTTGCTTTGGCTAAATCGAGTGCTGATGAGTCGCAGTGGGACGAAGAATGTATTGTTTTCTCTGCTCTTTCCTTCCTCTTTCTCTCTAATAATATTAAAAAAACACTTTAAGTAAAATCTAAGCCGAATTTCATATTGATACCTTAAATAGTTTGGGCACAATACGTGTCTAAGGTTAGTGTGTCGAGTTCAGACCGATTTTTTCCTCCGGCTTGGGGCAAGCCAGGTGGACAATACAGCACTGCCGCGACAACGCAGGGTGAATTGAGTTAAAATGACTTGATTTTTCTCTTCCTTAGTCTGTCTTTATTTAAAAAAAAATAGTGTATAGTTTTTGTACGACATATCAATTAAATAAGTACAAATCTGAGAGACTCTATGCCTTTCTTGATGATTTGTCATCACTTTTGTCTACCAGCAAAATGTCACTGCATCTGTCAGTCTGAGAGAGGAAGTCGAGTCTCTCAACACAGAAGTCATCAAAGCACAGCATGAAGCCTCTACTGCTAGGGCCAGCAACACGCAGGCCAGCAATGAACAAGCTGTTTTACAACGTAGAGTTCAGGTATGGATTGTAGCAGAGGTTATATTTAGTATTAGAATTCGTGGCAGTGATGTCCCCCTCATAAACGAATGGGGGCTGTGTGTGGCCACTATGGGACATTGAACCTCAAGAGCAAGACATGCGTAGTTCAACAGATGGGTGAGTACTTTTTGAAACTCACGTGGAAGCGTCTTGGCAGTCTTAGGAGGAAATCTACAAGCTTGCACGGAAATATGGGGGCAGAGTGGTCTTTAGTATACTAGAGCTCATGAGGAGCGGGGTGGGGCTTGCCAATGAGGGTAAGAAGGCACCCATGTCTGACACATGTGACATCACTGGTACGAGCTCTAGTGTTATATATAATCTCTTTGAGATTGCAGCAGTACAGAGTTGCCTACTTCCCTTTTTCGTAAGTTTGAGTCCTCATGTTTATGACACAGATTGTTGTCTCAGCAATGTTATTGTACAATTTTGTCTTGGTTGATTTTTGTTGTCACATAAATATGCGTCTTTCATGATGAAGGGGGTTCCCTTTTTGTCTACAGCTGTGTATACTTACACTTGAAAGGCACAGATATAGAGAGTAGTGTACAACTGACAGGGAATACTTTTTGCCCATTGTTTTTAACGCTTTGCAGTCACACAGCCAGCAGTACAAAATACCCCATCTGATCTCCCAGGAAGGAGAGCGACTGCAACGGACTTCTTGGACGCAGAACTGCGCCAGGTGACCGGAACGGACAATTTTCACTGGCGCATTATTGCGCCAAGTGACTGCAAAGTCTTAAAGAGATTCTAGAAGTGTGTTCAATGTGGTGGAAAATTTTCAGTGTCTTGAATGACATCTCCATTTCTCCAGTCATGTTCATTTGTTTACTTTTCGAATTTGCATCATGAATGTTTAAATACCATTGCAGATTCATTCAAAAGTGCTACTTCTACTTTGACCATTTTTATCATACTAGATAAACTTGACAACTACAGAGTTTGTGAGAATGGATGACAGAATGGTGTCAGTATTATTGCCCTTATGATTTTATTAAAAAAACACGTTTTGATTATGAGTCTTTGTACTTTTTGCATGCAGACACTGGAAGAAGAGAAGAAAATGAGGATTGAGGAGCGAGACAACTGTAAGGTACACCTGGCCAATGCAGAGGCTTCTCTTCAAGAGGTGGTCAGCAAGTTTGAGACAGAGGGCAGGACAAAATATGATGGCTTCACCACAGAGTATCATGATGACTCTCCAGAGGGGCAGAAGGTAAGGGGGAAAGAATGCCACTTTTATTTTCTTCTGTTTTTTTTACTTTCTATTATTCTGGGGTGGGGTGATGGAAAAGTGTATTTTTGGAGATGGATGAGTAAAAAAGCGAAAAGTATATTTTACTTTGTTAAAATCTTGCATTTTATCAAATAGAAAGCTCATGAGATTTTACAGATTTTTAAAGTTTTTCATTTGTTCTGTTATGTGCTATGAGAATTTTATTTAGCATCTTTGCACTCTTTACTCTCTATGTTCTACCCCAGTGCACACCCTTTATCATACCTGTCCACACCCTAAGCATTTAGACATACACACATGTAAATATTTATTCTCACACGTTTTGTTACTTTTCATCATGCTTATATGTATCTGACATGCACAAATCAAGGGCGGTCTAGCAAACTATGGTAAGTCATGTTTTTCAAATTTTACAGGAGAGACAAAGAACGGATTTTCTTGAAACGTTGTGGGTGGATAGACTTCATTTTCATAAGGGAGCCTAATGTCTGTCATGGCATTTTTAGGCCCCCTTGTAAAAATGAAGTTTATCCACCCAAAACGAGGCTTCAAGAAAATCTGTTGTTTGTCTTTCCTGTAAAATTAGAAAAATATGACTTACCGTAGTTTACTTGGCGGCCCTCGAAATAATGTTCGTCATTTTGAAGAGTGACAGTTAATACAACTGTGAAGTGGAGGATACAAAAATGATGTTTCAATGTGGGTACATACTCCTACATCTGTTTTTCTCTCTGTGTTGACACAGCTGATTGGTGAAGTGCACACACTGAGGCTTTTGACTTTTGCCAAAGACAAGGAGAACAGTGTCATAATGGACAAAATGAGGTATGCTTCTGTTCAGCATCCTAGAAATTCCTTTTCAAATTCTCAAATTTTTGCCCCTGTTGTCCCACAATATTTTTCTTTACATAAAAACATAAAATTCTCTGTTTTGGAGGTTCCTTAGTTTTCCTCTCTAAATACTCAGTATTTTACTTGTATTTCTTTTAGTATTACAAAGAGAGTGATCTTATATAATTAACCTTGAACTTTTTATTGACAAGTCTCGATGGCTTGTACGAGGAAAAAAAAAAAGACAGAGAGTTTTGTCATTAATATGGTAAGGAAGATGTGGTTTCTGAATTGTTTACTGACTTTTTGGACAAAAAGTTGACTGTCTTTTTAGAAAAAAATCTTTCAGGTGTATGTTTGTGGCACTTTACCATCTTGTCAATATCAGAATGTGTTTTTGATCTCTGAAGGAGACAGGAGGAAGAAAAGAAAAATGTTGAGAAGATGTGTGGCCTGCTGGAGTCTGAAAATGGCCAGGGCAGGAAAGACATCTCACGTATCACTAATGAACTGGTACTCAAGGTTAGTGTTAAGTGCAATTCTTACTGTTTTTATGATTTTAATTATTGTCTGCTCAAGGTTGACATTAGTGGATACAAGAAGATGTGACACTCATTTCTTATAGGGTGTGACTTTTTAACGAGGATTTAGATGTATACTTTGAATGTTCAAACAACCTAACTACTATTGCTGTTTCAGGTTTATGAATGTTGTGAGATCAGAAAATTGATTTGTTTTTTAAAGACATTTTTGTTTTCCAGTCAATCAATTGTTAGGTTGGATTTATAGATTTTATTCAAATAAGATGTACTTAAAGCAAAACTGACAGCCACATAGACCTCTGACTCTACTGTGATACAAATCAGATGAAAGAAAATTCAGCTGCCATGGAGGTGAACAGAGTGTTGGTGAGAGACCAGGCTTCTACTCTCAAGAAGCTGGCCTCTGTGGAGGCTCAGCTGACCCAGGAGAAGGAGAGGACAGACAGGAGAAGGGCAGAGGTCAATGAGGTCATTAGAAAGGTGAGGCTGACTTACTGGACACTGATAAATGTTGAAATTTTTGCACAGATTCTTATGAAAACTTCATGGGTCATTCTATTGTTCAATTCTGATGTGATAAGGTTACTTGTGAACCTCTTTGACTTTTCAGTTTAACAACTAAATTTTAAGTTATATATGTGAGGGGTGCTTACAAAATGAGATATTCTCGGATTCGAGACCTATGGAATATACATTCTTATTTCTGAAGTTTTTACAATTTACAAGTATGAAATAATGAAAGTGCTTATTTTACTTAAAGAATATGGCATCAATAGAAAATCTACAAATCTGACCCTCATGTCGATTTTTGGCGAATGTCTCCATTTGTTGATTGAGAGAAGTAACTTGTTTTGTCAGCGCACCTCTCATATGTTGAATGAACTAATTTCTAGTAATTGCAATATATGAATTAAAGTCTTTGTAAGCTAAAAATGTTTTTTGATTTACAGAATCAGCTGTCATCCATTTAAGGCTAATTTTGTTCTGTGCATAAAAGTTACTTTCATTATGCCTCTTCTTTCTCTCGCTTTATTTTGACTAAATGAAATCTGAAATAAGTTAACATAATTTTTGTTGCGATCTTGTCTAGCTGAAGGATTTTTAAGCCAGACATTCCATTGACATGCAGTTTTGATTTGATATTTGTTATTAAAATGTCCTTTTTCTCAGCCTGTTGTTATTTTGTTTTTACTTTGGCGTTATTTGGGGTTTTTTTTTCTTCTTTTTTTTAAATGTTGAGAAATGTCTATTCAGTCATTACATGTAACTACTACCCAGCCCATGGTTATTGTGATGAATCAAGAAGTGCCCCACAAAAGAACAAGACAGCAGACAGAACTGGGTGTTGGGAGGGAAAGTAGAAGGTAAAAAAACCTCTAATCTCCTATCACCAATATTCTAAATTTAAACTTATTGCCAACAGATTGAGCACTCGGAGCAGGCACATCAGTCGACCTCTCTGACCCTCCAGCAGAAGGACAGCGTCATCGGTGACCTCGAGGTGAGGCTGCACCAGGTGACTAAAGATCTGTCCACTACAGAGTCAGAGAGGGATTCACTCAAGGTCAAGGTTGATCAGCTGTCTGATGACGTGAGGGCTTTGAGTAATGTAAATACCGGACTGGAAAAGAAGCTGGAAACAAACCATACTGTTGTGAGTTATATCACTTTATTTGTTGGTTCTCTTGTTTATTTATTTTGTTTTTTGTGTATGGAAATCATTATATTGCCATGGTTTAGATACTGGACTTGTAATCTGGAGGATCCTTATATTGTTTTTAATCAGTTTTTTTAATGGTTCTCAGATACTGAGTACTTTTGCAAATGGAGTTGAAGATGTTGGCGCTTCCTCCTAAGTGCTCAGTACGTTTTGAAAAGGGAAAGTAAGCACAATCTAATCAAGGTTGCTCGTTTGTTCATTCTATTATTTATTCAATTGTTCATTCTATTATTTATTCAATTGTTCATTCTCTTTTGCAGAGTTTATTGGTTTTTATGACTAATTAACTCCTGACTTAGATGATGTATTATATATTTATTTTTATTGTTTAGTTCATTCATCATCAGTGATGCAATGATGGCCCATCTTTGAATTTACTGACTGAGAAATAAAAAATTATCTGGCGACTGATTGTTTATTGATTAATATTTGAATTCTTTTATATATCCATTTTTCAAGCTCCAACTTGGATGGCTTACATATAAATATATGTGTTTTATTGGTTAGTTCTTTCATGAGTGATTCAATGATCGCCCATCATTGAATTTACTGACTGATTAATTAAAAAAATATTTGTTGACTGATTGGTTGATGTATTATTTGATTAATCAATTCTTTTGTATGTCCATTAATCTAGCTCCAAGAAGAACAAAACTCAGGCTCAAAGCGGAGAGAGGAGATCACTTCCCTCAACCACAAGATGGAGGTTCTGAAACATGAGCAGAATTTACTCCTTGGAAACTTGACCACGGAGAGGAAGACACAGGAAAAACTAAAGGTCTGAACTCCTTTCTTGTCTTGACTTGGAAATATCTTTTGGAACAGGCTCAGTTTTATTTCGAAAAGTACAATACGAATGTTCAGTTCAAATAGAACTATGTTTACAGTCCTTCAAAATGCTTACTCTTTTAAACATGTTTGAAAAGTTAACAACTAGTTTGGGTATTAATGTAAAGATGAGCAAAATGGGATTTACAAATCAATAGGAATCATGGAAGGGTGTAAAATCTGAAAAGCCTTCAACTGGTGCCAGGCATGTATATAGTGTATCTAAAAGCTTCCTTTTGATGAAATATTCTTTAATTGTTGGTGTCTGGTCAAAGTTGTCTTTACTATTTGTAGGAGGAAATCAAAAGCCATGAAGAGGAGGAAAAGAAATTGCGGGAAAAAATTGCTGAATTGACAGGAGAACTTGAGACTCAGAAAGGACATCTGATTGCTGCCAAGGAGACTGTTCAACAGACGAAAGCAGAGAAAGAGACTTTTATGAAAGGTGAGTTCCAGATAAATTGTGGTGAAATGTTTAATATTGTAGAAGCACAGGAGGTAGGTTGTTATCTCGGCATTTGGGGCTGAAGACCTACTTATAACAGACTAGTATCACATCCAAAAGTCCTCAAGCTTCAAAATTTCCCTGTCCCCCTCCTCCTTAGATATTCAAACACTTTATTCAAAGTCTTGAAATTAGTCGTAAACAATCTGTAAAAAGCTACTTCTTGATGTTCTTTTTCTCATCAGTTTATTGAGGATGACATTTCTGTATTGTTTTCTACTGAAATTATTTGCTTTTGTAAGCGGACTTTATCTTTAATTTAACCTTGAACATTTTTATTTTTTTTGCCTACTTGTGGAGATGCTGAATGAGAGTATTTCTGACTGGATGAAAGTCAGCTTGGCTCTCTACAGCAGTTGAAAAAAAGTCATATTTAATATTGAATGTGTTTGTGATGTACCTGAACAGATTACCATGATGCCTGCCGGAGGCTTGGGGAGAAGGAGACCGCCATGCAAGAGATGCAGAAAAAAAGTGAGAAGGAGATCACCGTTGTACGTCAGGAGACACTGAAACAGAGTCAAGCTGTGTCTCTCGAGAAAGCAAATACCACTAGAGATCTGTCTCAACTCAGGTAGGAAGTAATAAAGGCCCATAGGACTAGGAAAAAGATAACGTGGTATTGTTTGGTATATTAGTACTTGTTTTTCTTATTATCCCTGCCTGGCATATTGATATTCCTTTATTTGGCACTTCTTTTATATTGTACCATTGGGTTAGCTCTTTGCACCCTGGTTTCCTTGAGCATATAGGACCCGAGGGACAACTCCTGGATTATTTAAACCTTTACATGCTCAGATGTGCATTCTGTATTTAAAAGGGTAAAGGTGGTGCACTCTGAAACATGTGGTAGGATAATTGGACAGGTCTTACTGTATTCAAAACCTTTTTGCTGTCTACCGCTGCATCTGAGTTAAGCTAAAAGGTTCCTTAGTAGTTATCCTCTGTGTACATACTGTCCGGGTGGCTCTCACGCTTTGGTTCCCACCGGGCACGCAACTCTCACATGGGGCTCCCCGTAGCTGTTAGCATGCGACAGCGGCCATACCACGGGCAACTGTTTCGACCGGCAGGCTAGACCTTGTGAGGGTAGCCGACGGGTCCTAGACTCTTGGTGATTTTTTCTTAAGGGTTTGCCTACCCTAGCATGTGAAGACTGGTTTCCCGGCGGGTGAAGAGGATGAGATCAACAGAAGATCCAATGGTTTTGAAGGCGGTACCAGCAAGTGCTGTGGAGCCCATAAGGGCATGGACAAGGAACAAAAGAAGTTCTGGCCATTCACTGCAGCCTGGCAGTCTCCAGACGTAACGGTCTCCGTGCCACTGGGTAAAGGCTTCTTAGGCCGAGAGAGTGGGACTGCCACCGTGCAACAACAGCTCCACTTTAAACAAAGTCACGCACAGGTTCTTTCTACAGCTCATCACCATCTTCCGAATTGCACAGCAACATGCGCGTCCACAGATGAGCTGCAGGATTCATCGTCATCTTCGGCAACGAAGGACTACCTACACACACTGTCAAGTGCTCTCCTAAAATTCAGCTCTGTAGGATATTGACTTTTGGATTTTTTCCAGCGTTATACACTTGCTGATTGTAAAATGTAAAAGAGATAATCTTATGTAGCTATTTAACTTTCCTGAATTTTTCTTGTGTTTCTTCCCAGGCAAGAAGTGGAGGATCTGAAGCAGCAACTGAGCAGGAAAGATGCACAGATTGGGAGCTTCAACCACACGCTCAAGGAACTTGAAGATGCTCAAAGGTAAAGTTGTCAAAGATCTCTTTGCCTTTGTGCAATGTTCTAATTATAATAAGATCAAGGATGGAATGGCTTTTAACTTATTTTTGGTGTTGGTTCTGAGTGTATGTGTGTTACACTGCCTATATTTTTGATTGATGACTCTAAAAGATCCAAAAAAGGAGATAAGTACTGATATGAGCTCGAAGAGTCTTGACTTTTCTTTGTCATATTAACGATTTTTTCATCTCCCTTTCAGACAAAATAAAGACTTGGAGAATTATATCAGTGAACAAGACAAAATCTCTGCCGAGTCAAAGCTGCTTGTGGAGTCTTTGCGCAAAGAGTTGATGAGTTTACGGGATGAAAACTCAAATATACAGGACACTGTAGCAAGGAAAGAGGTCTGTTATCATCCACTGAACCTTACCTATAATTTTTTCAGATAATGCTTCAATGCTTTATAGTAGTCTAAATAGCAAGTTTTGTGTTGTTACATGCAAACTTCCAGCCAAGTGTAGAAATACTCCCTATGTCAAACATACATGTAAAACTGAAAGCTCATGATTCCTAGTACATATAACAATAGAGAAAAACAATACTCAGTTGCTTTGAAAAATATACTGAACTTTTTCTTCTGAAGAAAATGTAACATTTTTCTTTCATGAATTAAAAGCTAGAAAATAATAAGTTCTTTGCTAGCTTCCCATTTCTTATTTTTGAGGAATCATAAGAACAATTTTAAAATATTTTTCCTAGAAATGGGAGCCTCGCTTTTACTGATGGTGTTACATATTAAAAAGGCGTATTATTCTTTTTATGGTATGTGGCACAGGTGGTTATTTTGGACCTGAAGGATCAGCTGCGTAGTAGTGGGGAATCCACGGAGTCACAGGTCACAGAGATGAGGCACACTATAGACGGCATGCGCTCTCATCATGAGTTTGAGAAGAAAACACTCAGAGATGCCCTGAACAAGGTTTGTATGTGTGTTTGTCTGCATGTGTGCGTGAGTGTGTGTTTATCGACTATTTTGATTTTGTTGCTCACTTCTATCTGTTTTCAGCTCTGTGGTGATGAATTTTTGTGTCTGTGTCACTGGAGGACTGACTCTTGAGATTTTGCTGGCTTGTACTAAGTTTTGCTCTAACATTTTCCTTATTGTGTACATTTAAATGTTGATTGTGTATGGACCTTGGTGATTATGTATGACTAGTGACATGACTTGCTCTCAGTGTTTCTTATGATCAAAGTCTTGTCTTGGAGAAAAATAGGTTTCTGTTCTCATTGATAAATTTATGGCCAATGAAAAAAAAATCCTCTTTCTTGATGGGCCTCTCATACTTTTAAAGAAAGTAATCTGTGGTTACAATGAACATGTTTGATGTTTTTGGTACATGATACTTTTGCTTGTTCTGTCCTTTTGTTCTTTTTGTGTGTTTCTTTCATTGCTTTCAGCATTGACAATTACATGAACAATTTTGTGCTCTGACACTTTTTGTCTTATGTGGAAATCATTTTAATAATTATTGTCAGTCAAGATTGTCTGAGCTTATGCCGTATTAGGGCTAAATACATTAATTTCATCATATGGGATCACTCCGTTATCTTCACATTACCTTCATCAATAGCTCCTTGTGTTATTTGAAAATGCATCTAAATGCCAACCTAAAGATTTTGTGATCCTACTTTGACCCTTCAATTGTTTTTTGTAGATTTTCCCCCAATTACCTTTATATCAATGGAGCAGCATGACTGTCTTTACAGACATTTTGTATGCAGAGACATCATAATAGAATTGGCGACTTTACTTTCAACAGTTTGCAGTTTTATTTATTAATCTTAAGATTTTTCGCTTTTGCTGGTTCAGAGACGAGAACACTTTGATAATTAATTATTCCATTTATTCTACATACCTATTGTGATTGGGCTCCTGGATATTCACCCATAAAATAGCATGGATTGTGTTTCTGTTGTCGTGGCTCAAATTTGTATGGGTATATTTTGATATGTGCTGATAAACTCCATAGAAAAAATAGTTTAAGACAAATGCTGTGATTGTAGACATTGTATGCTGATCAAAGTCTTTGGGTCTATCCAGGGTTGTGAGCTCCTCTATCATTGTGCCTTATATAAATGTTTCCTTTATTTTGTAAACTTTCATACTGTCAATGATGAGAGTATTTTATCTGTGACCCTCCATATACTCTCAAGTATTCATTTCCTGCTCCTGTCAAATTGTGAGTTGGGTGCTCTGAGTTTTTTCCTGACTTCAAGGTTCTCTTTCTTCTAAGTTGGGGAAAAGAGCCTCCTCCATTTTATATTGTACGACTCGTATGTTGTGATTGAAGTTTGAATGCGCTGTGTTCTCTCCCCATGTTCAAATTTGAATATTTTTCACCGAGCTGAGCCCACCCCTGCAAATCCCTTTCTTCCTGTACACTGTCTTGTTCTTTCATTTTTCCTTGCTCGCCTTTCTATCATTCTCTTTGCTGTTGTTGTCGTTAGGTGGAAGAAAACTTGAAGTCCTCAGTGCAGGAAGTGCGGACTTTGATGGATGCCAAAGACCATTTGTCAGAGCAGACACGGACCCAGGAGAGGGCGCTGTCAGAAGTGAACTACAAACTGAGCCAAGAGGTCGCTGCACGAAAGGTCTCAGAAGAGAAGCTGGAGCAGATCAGGGAAACGGTGGATGATGCAAAAAGGAAAAAGGTTTTGAGCTGTTGTTTTCTTTGTCTTTTTACATTTTGTGCCTTGAAATTTGCTATTCTTTTTTCTTTTTGCTTGGCTTGATTTTTACGCTCTTTCCCAGCTTATTGACAAATTTGCTGTGCTCTTTGCATTT
>NW_004797733.1:307772-320272 GCF_000002075.1 Aplysia californica | reverse complement strand
GGATGTAGTTTATGTCAGTGAAGTATATAAACTAGATTTTATTTTTAGATGCTAGATTTGTAGCCATATGCGTGATGATATTTAGAAGGGGACTTTTTGTGCTTTGTTGCTCTCATGATGGTTAAAGGTTGTTGATGGTTTTGCTTGCATGGTAGGATCATAGGCGGGACTGCAGCAGCTAGTGCTCAAGTTCTATCTCTGCATCAGTCATTCATTACGACATAGATTTCAGAAGTTGTTATTCTTTTATGCCACAGTTTATCATCCCATATTGAAATGGTTCATAGGAACGTGTACAGAACAGAAATCGTTGATAGAACAGGCTATCGGTAGTTAGTCCTACTAATGAACAGGACATTCTATTATCTTGTAAGTTAGATAATACTATGTTAATAGTCTTTTTTTTCTTATGAAACAGATTTGAAGAACAAGAAAGTGAACTGAAACAATTGCGGAATTTCTTAGCAAAGAAAGCAGATGAAGATGGAGATGGTAAAGGCATGTGGTAAGTGGATTACTTCTGAATACAGTTTGCTAATTAATTTCTTTCTTTTACAAATCTAAAAAGACTCATCCGCCCCCCAAAAAATGTTAATCTTTCTCCCTTTTAATTTTCAAAAATTTTGTTGAGATATTTATGAAAGATTTGGACTGGGTGCTCTCATTAGAAGTAAGTCATATAGCAGTTTGCAAAGTCCAGTTTGTACTGATCCAGCTAGGCTTCCTGTTTCAGATTCCTTAAAGTCCGATCATCCTGTCCTCTTGAGGAGATGAGCTGGTCTTGAGCTGTCTGATGGGTTCACATAGAACTCTTATTATTACCATTTTCTGAAGTAAATTTTTGCCTGGAAAGGAAATCATGAGATATTTAGCCTGTTTGTCTTCAGCTGCAATTAGGAATAGACTTATTTCAATTTTAATAGTTTAGCTAAACTGCATATTAGACCTAGATCAAGGTGTTACTGTGGATCTCTTCTCTTTTTGGTGGCCTTGAGCTCTACATCTGTTTTCTGGTTTATTTAAGGTAGTAGAAGTCTATTTACGGGGGGTAATGTCCTAGCTCACTTTCTGTTCTCTGTTGGTGTAATACCTGAAAGGGTGCCCACATTGGAAATCTATTACATCGTTCAGTGTGCCTCTACCTCTTCCCCCAGGCAAGAAATGAATCGTGTCATCTCAGAGCTGTCTCGGCAGCTGCAGTTCCACATGGAGACGTCCCGGCTGATGGAGCAAGGGAACCGGGACAACAGCAGCGAGCTGGTTCACCGACTGCGCCGGTCTCTGCTAGAGGCCGAGTCGCAGCTGAACACAGAGCGGGCCCTGCACCAGGTGACCCGCAGCTCTATGCAGGCTTTGGACGAGGACTGCTCCCGACTACGACAGATGCTTTACGCCATGAAGAGGCGGGGTACTCGCTCAGAGAAGTATGATTGATTTTTACATAATTTTTTTGTTTTTTGAATCAGAGAAAAACGTGATTAAAGACAGAAAAGAAAAGTATGCTTCAATAGTGTTAAAAAAAATTTGGTTACAAGGGCACATTATTATGTGCTGGTTTATGTCATACTATATCCTGAATTTTGTGTTAGCTAGCTGTGTTCTGTCTTTCTTATCTGTCTGTCTGCCTATCTGTCTGTCTGTCTGCCTGTCTGCCTGTCTGTCTGTTTGCTAATTAATTATATATTTTCTTCGCTTTCTTTCTAAAAGTTCATAGATGTATCAGTTATATAACTGTAAGCCTCATCTCTCACTGATTGTTTTCTGCAACTTTTCTCACAATGTTTTTTGTATGAAAATATTTAATGTTTCATTGTGTTGACTGGCCTGATGTGCCAAATTATCAAGACACTTACTCTTTTTTTAGTCTGTATATCAACTGCTCAGAGTATGACTCTCCAATGGGGGGACATTTACATGCTGTTATGCACAGTAGAATTGTAAACGAGCTGATTTATCAGTGTCATGCTCATACTGTGCCGGAACAACCAAGGGGGACCTGCTGCTTTTTATTTCCTCATCCTTACTATCGTCACTTTTTCTGTACTTCTTTTGTTTGTTTGTCACTCTCTTGTGAAATGCTGTTTCCGGGGTGCCTTGATAGTAGAAGCAGACTTTGGGCTGTTGAGGCTAGAGGAGTGAGCAGTGTAAGCTTGATTCTGCGTTTGGACTTCTCTGTTGTCATCAACCCCTTGGCGCTCATATGACCTTATGCAGTTGCAAGCGGCGTAAAAGCTTATTTAAAAAAGAGAATGACTCTGTCATACTTTACTTTACAAAAGGATGCATGGCGGAGTCTTTCACTAAGCGGTCGATATGTTTTTTTGCTAGTGAAATGGTAATATGCAGTTTGTTAAATTTGAGGTTTTTTTTTCCAAAATGCATGTAAATATGGTTTTTAAATGAAAAAAGAAATGTTTTACATTAATATTTCTGAGATGTTGTTTATAATATATGTATTGGTTGTGTCAAGAAAAATGGCCAGATTTATGATTTACTTTTAGTTTTGGAGAACTACCCGGTACCTTAGAAGTGAAATAAATATGCGAAAATAACTCTCAGGTGTCATTACATAACTAAAAAGTAAAGACATGGATTCTGATAGTTTTCTGCGAATTCTGTTATAGAATCTATTCCAGAGATGGTAAAACTATAATACTTCTCTTGAAAGCAAAAAGTAAAGTTTTCCATTTAATTGCAGTCTCTTCTCATTGCTTGTTTTTTCTGTTTGTTGCTTCACAGTGTCAATTCATGTAAGTTTAATGATATTAACTAATAAAATGGTGGATGTATTCCTGCAGAAAGCCAAAGTCGAGAATGGAGGAGATCAATGAAATCATTGCCAGGTCCCAGACTCGGGCGCAAGCCATGCTGGCAAGTGGCGAGTACAGTCTTGATTCTTCGCTGCGTAATATGAACCCTTCACGAGACTACAACGTGGGAGATAGTAACTTTTCTCCAGACACCTCTGTTGCCAGTGATGCTTCCTTCACCAATGCCACCCTAGCAAACTTGTCTTTCTTGAATCTGTCAGGAACACATAACACAGTATCTCCCCGGAAGTGACTGCTGAATGTCATATGAAAGGTGATTCAAAGTAAATTGACCGTCATATGCTTTGATTATTGGGAAAGCTTGTTTAATCTGAGCTGATTGCTTCCTTAGGCTACAAAAATATTTTCTACCAAGGAATTGCCATAGAGTCAAGTGTAATAAGGGTATGCATATCTTTTTTTACTTAATGCATATCTGAATGCTCTACCAAAAAGTTTGTATGGTTTATACAAATATTTTTTAATACAAATTTTTAGAGATCTTGTACAACTTATTTACATTTCCCAACTACATCCGCTGTATTAGTGGCGAAAATTTCATTGTAATTTGGAGTTGCATTAAGAGAGTTTTACAGTTCCCATAAATTTGAAAGTATGTTTTTACTATAAAAGTGCTGCTGCATCTGACAGAATAAATGTTTTTTATCAAGGTATTTTTTTTAAATGTCAGAGAACTAGCTTAAAAGATATACTTGGGTTTGAAAAATGTCTGAAAAGTAGAATATTATCTCTCACAGTTTTGAAGTACTGAATATGTAAAAGGTCGAAATGTTGGAATTAATTGACATCAGGGATCACGGAAGACTGCACTAAGAAACTGTTGGTTTTTTTAAAACTCTGAAACTGAGAAATTGTATTTGTACAATATATCTCTGTCTGTCATGAGGTTGTACTGTTTGATGTTCACTTTGTGCGCTTCACAGATTTTCCTGTAAGTGATGTGGTCAACACTATTCACTAATCTATATAATTTTTCTCTGTACTGTTTACATCAACTGCCCGTCCATATTTATTTTTGTTTCTTTGTAGTCAAGAGTACTAAATCCAAAGTCATATTACAATGAGAATTTTATTGGTTTGCTGTGATATAGATCAGTAGTTTTATTTGATTCCATCCATTGTTGTGATGCTTTTTAACTCTCACTATTCACTGTGATATACATTTGCTGTTTTAAAAAAAATACATTATCACATTATACTCTCTTTTTGTCATAACTTTGTCCTGCCATATAGGTTCTGGTGTTTTGATCCCTTCTTCTTTTTCATGGGTCGATTTGTTCCCTGCACCTCTCCTGCTTTTGACTTGTTGTTGAATGAATTTTGTTTTGAGGACCATGTAGAAACAGTTTGTGAGAAGTGTGAGACTTTGTCGAATAGACCAGTCGTTAAGTAGTTTTTTTTTGTGTGTGATTTGTTCTTCAAAATCATTCCAGCATTTGTGTGCCAACACTTTGAGAACCCCCCATGGCAGTGCCACTGACTGAAGCGTCTTTAGGCCATTCCCAAAGAGGGGACATTTCTCGTTCTAGTGCTCAGTAGAATTGTAAATGGGATGATTTAATAATGTCATGCTCATAACTGTGCCTGAACTACAACAGGTAACTGCTGCTTTTTCTTTCCTAATCTTCACTATCGTCATTTTCCTCTACTTCTTTTGTATGTTTGTCACACTCTTGTGACCTGCTATTTCCGGGGTGCCTTGATAGTCGAAGCAGACTTTTGTGCTGCTGAAGCTAGAGAGGTAAGCAGAGTAAGTCCATTCCCTGTTAGGACTTCTCTGCTGACATCCACCCCTTGGCGCTCATATGACCTTATGCAGTTGCGAGTGCCGTAAAACTTCTACTGAAACAAAAAACACTTTTAGATGATTTCATGCTCTTTAGAAGCTCTTATGGTTGTTTATTTATGCAAAGTTTGACATTTCTTAAAATCAAAACTTTTGTCTGTCATTCATGTTTACTGTATAGAGCACTTTTAGTGTGTTTATGAGTGAGTTCTGACTTCATAAGTGTGCAGTGTTTGATTCCACTCTGCAATTGCGGTGTTACTCAAAGTTGTTTTATATCTTATAGATTTTTTGAATAAGTTTACTTTGAAGAAAAACGTCTCTTTTCAAAATGGTGTATGGCAGTCTTTCACTAAGCAGTTGATATGTATGGGCTCTGAGGCATTTGTTGTTCTGCTTGAAATTATGTCTCTCATTTGGATCCTGAGCCTGGAAAAGCTGAACTATCTTGGAATCTCTGTCATACAACATTTTATCTTAAGTTCTACTATGAAGATAAAGTGTTGGAGAAGACTGTGAACTTTGAATTAAGAGAAGAAACTGAATAGAATATTTCCTGACCATGTTGATTTTTTGGGGAAATTGATTGTGCTTTTCTCACTTGTTTCTTTCTCATAATGAGGAATAAGATAGTCTGTCCATCAGTCTGAAAGCTTTTACCTTTAGATGAGATGCTGTAGTTTCTAACAAAGAGAATACCTATAGCAGCTCGACTAAGGCCAACGTTTTTTTCAGAATTTTGCACTTACCTCAAGACACTGGTACACACACCATTCAATATGAATTTTAAAAAAATCAATCAATTCGAATGATAATAAGTATTGTTTTTGCTACATTGTTTTCTTATTTCTTGTCTGTATTTGTTGTTGTTTGTATTTAGTAGATTTTGGGAGATGTTTCATTTATCTCACAGTGTCATGGCAACTGAGAAAGTAGTCAAATGCTGTTGTTACTATAGTAGACTCTATCTCTGTAATTTTTATAAGCAAAGATTTGGTAGAAATTACCTACTTGGTTTGGAGCTGGTCTGTCATTAAATTGTTTCTGTGCTGAGCGGGTATCAAACTGACAGTAGAAATGCACCTAGGTTCAAATTCATGTTGAATATGATTTTTATTGAATTGCCATATTGATATTTGGTAGGGAGTAGAAACTACAAAATAATAACTCTTTGATCTGGTTTCATTGTGGTGTAGTGTATAGTTTTAAGTGAGAACGGTAGCCACCCTGTTTTAGGGATAGTGCATTATTACTTGTGTACATGTTCTTTTCTGATGACTCACAACTTAGATAAAGTTTATTCTTGAAGGTCACAAAACTAGAGACGAAGTGATGGTGACTTCTATAGTTCCTCACTTTATTTGTCAAGGTTTCTGAAATATGTCTTCATGATTGTAAGATTTCTATATTTCACAAATTGCAATGCAAGGTATATGAACATATAATAATGTATGTCACACACATACACACACACACACACACCCACATACACACACACACACACACATACACGCACAGGCACGCACGCACGCATGCATGCACACACACACACACACACACACACACACTCTATATTTATGTAAGCTCACATATATATCTTTTGTTCAAGGTAGAGGTTGAAAAGCAACATGTTCCTGTGCCACAAATGTTTTCTCATTCTCTCTTTCTCAATGTTTCTTTTGAAAAAAGCGAGCCAACTCGAGTGACACGTTACCTCTGCAATTTGACTTGGATCTTTACTGTGCGATTTTTTGGTCAGCTTTAACATTGCAAATTTTTATGTACAAGTATAAAGCAAATTGTTTTGATACAACGCAATCTGTATTTCTAAAGAAATACATTTGAAAAGCCTTGTGTTCAACTTCCCATCAAACCAGTGTAACATGACATGGTTGTTTCTCAATGTTTACCGACTGTTAATAAACAAAAATGTGTTCACTTTCACAGATCATGAATCAAAATCGTAGTCTTCACGCACTGTTTACCTCTAATGAAGCTGTTTTTTTGCATGTATTGTTGTATTTGTTGTAGTGTATTAGAACCAGTTTATCTGTAGGCCCTGCAAACTAGCGATGAGTCGTGCTGGAGATAATTGTGTGCTGAAGTGAAGACATAGAGAGTAGAAGGTTGATGAAACACGGTTTCTTTGAGGCTGAGTGCAAATGTTCAGGGAAGTGGTTAATGAAGCAAATAGTACCTTTGTCAGAGTCTGAGGTCTTACAATGCTTCTTTCAGTATCGTATCTTGGTGAATCTTTGTTATTTTTTTGACGATGCAAAACCCACTCTACTACCTTCGGAATTGGTTTTTAAAAAAATGAAAATTGTTCTGACCATTATGTTTTCGAGCGCTATTTCAGTAATTAGGTCATTTAATCACTTACGAAGTTCAATCTCTGTAAACTCTCTCATCCTGGAGTGAGAGCTTTATGTCCCTTCAGACCCCGAGGACAAATCTTGAGTCATTATCTTTCCTTCATTTTTGTACTCTGTTGTGCTTCTGGACTTGATTACATTTGTCACTGTAGTTTGTATGTGCATATGTTTTTCTTATATAGAGTGCAACATGCTCTTATAATAATATCATTTGCAGGAAGATACGAGTTGTTTGATCTGTCAGATACATTCACATAGAAATCATGTATGAGATAAATGGTGTATCTTTTCTGATACTGCAGCTCTAATTTGTATGGAAAGGAAGTGTCAGTGTAGTTTGATAGCTTTTTTAGTCTTCATTTAGTCAACAATGTATGTTAGCTTTTTTAGTCTTCATTCAGTCCACAAATTGTTTGTTAGCAGTCTTAGTCTTCAGTCAGTGAACACTTGTTATATGTGGAATCAGGTGCTGGTCAATGTTTGGGCGTATCATGAAGTTATTGGTATCGTTTTTAAGTTTGTTTATTTACCTAGCATGTGATGAAAAAAGTAAAACATTTATCATAAATAGAAGTCAAGATATTCGTGATAAAAGAACTGGTGTCAAAGACAAAATTAGAGAGAAAATGCCCACCGAAGTTTGGTGACTTACTAAGCTGTAGTGTCTTTGGAAACTGCAAATATATATTTCTGTGTCTGTGGTCAACGATTTTCAGTAAAATTCACACAGAAATGTATTTTTAAATAGACGTAAAAAGGTGCTGAACAAAAAATAGAAAAACTAATTAAAATTGACCAAGGAGTGGAACAATTTCTGTTTCTTTAATTTTATTATTTTTGACGAGCGCCTGATTTCACCACAGTGCCTCACATGTTTGTTAGCTGTCTTAGTCTTCATTCAATGAACAGTGTGTAGGCCTACATCAACATGTTTCTCCTTGGCAATTAAGATAATGTAAGATATTCTGTTTTTTAGTCTCAAGCAAGGTTATATAGAGTAGAATCCTGCTTAATGTTCAAGGCACAGTATTAATTCATCTCTTAAAGAGAAGTGATATTCCCAATAATGTATACACTTTACGTCCATTATAGATGGGCAAAAAAAAAATTACAAGGTTGTACCATGTGATTTTCTCATAGTAAGGTGTAACCATGAAAAGAAAAGTATTCTTTAAACTTTTTTCAACATTACATTTCAACAACAACTGCTAGTTGTCTGCCAATTTGATGTTTTATAATGTTAAGGTACATAATTTAAACCTTTAAACTTTGAAAAAGTTATGTTGTGAGGTATGTCAGTAAATGACTCACAATTTTCAGACCTTGACCTTGTGAAGCATAGATCTATAGTCATATAGTGAAAACTTTCTACCTCTTTTGCATAATGGATATGAAGTCACAAAAGTAGTATTTTGAATAGATTTCATCTGGATAACATTTTACATCACTATACAAGTTTGTAGTCAGGCAGTATCACTGTTACACCAGCCATTTTTTAACCTCATGATTTTCTTTGTCATTAATACCTGTGTTTAAATAATTTTTGTCTTTCTTAATTTTACATCTTCACATTTCATATTTTTATTTCAGTAATATTAACAGTTCCACCTATGTCCTAATTTCCACATGATCTATGTTTTTTAGTTTGATTTTTGTTGGTGTATTTAACAATTTTTTTTGGCATGGAACAAACGATAATAATTGTCTTCGCTAGAGCGCAAAAAAGCATAGTTCTCCCCTGACAATCAAAGTCAATGTCAAAGGTCACCCAGGTGTATATCAGATTCCTGGTTGTTCTGAGAAACAATGAGACAATTTAATAATGAAGTGCTGATACCATTACATTAAAGTGCCTGATCTTGTACAATATCTCAATGCTGTCTGCTGATGTGGATGAGAACAGTCGTCCCTGGGAAAGTGATGTAAAAGGATCACACTGTCTGGGAGTGTCTGACGCTCACCTGGTCGCTGAATCTGCTGAATTTTGCTTTTTGTATGTGTTTAATAAATGCCATATTATACACAAATCAGTATTTACAAATCAGGGCCCACAATGAGGTTTTGGGAAGTCTACTTATTTTTGCTGTGGCAGACTTGTGACTGATATCTGTGCATGAAACAGTGTGGGATATATAGGACTTGATGTGGTCAGAAAAAAAAGGTGCATCCTCAATGATTGGGAAATTCTGGTGCATTACTGGCCAGCTCCCCACTAATGAGGGAGTTTTTTTAATGGGATGGGAGAAGTTCAGAGCGCTGACCGCCCACTCATATGACCGTATGCAGTTGCGAGGTCTGTAAAATACTTATAAAAAAAACAAAAAAACAAAAACAAAAAGAGCACAGATTCCTTTGTAGGGCAGAATAGGCCTTTATCAGGGAAAACCCCTTATATTGTGTCTCAATATTTCTTGTCTATCAGTACAACTACATATATACATATAATGTATGAAGACTACTTACTGTTTGTAGACTATTATGATACAGGACGCAGGCCCGGCATTCCATTGGGTAAGAGGAAGGATTGTATTGGGCCAGAAATTCAACATTTGAATAGCTACAAAAATATTAGAAATAATTTCCACACGAAGTGCTAGCTTTTGAAGGCACTGCTGGGAAAAAAATTACAGGAATATCATCTTTTGAAGGGAGTAAAAGGCAAGAAGAAAAAAAATCAATCATCAGTTAAAATGCATGTTTATTCATTATGGAATGGATGCCTCACTATATCACTTAAAATATTGTAAGGACTATACCTTTTGTACTTATTACATTTACTGTTTCTATTTTTTATGGGTCATCACAATTCCTTTACAAGTGAATCGAATAGAGAGCTTTTTTGAATTAACAGTTTACAGCTTTCACTGATTCCACCAAATTCAATTTTTATTTCTACAACTTACAACATTTTAATAAAAAGCCATATTATTATTATAAATGTTCTATATTTTTGAAGTTTGAAATTATCAAAACTTTTTCTGCCTTGTACTTAGATATAGAACAATCTTTAAGCAAACTTTTTCTATCACTTTATATCGCTCAGCATTAATGAAAACTTAATACAACATCACTCTTTTCCATAGATGGTGTATCAATACTCGATTATTTCACATATGCTTTGTACTTGTATCACCAAAAGATATACAAAATAAATGAAGACACAAGTCTGTTACAAAATGTGTTGCTTGTTCTTTTTAATGTGTTGAAGAATGCATTTGTTTGTCATAATGTATGGGTTCAAACATGACTATTTATAAATCAGATATGAAGCAGGCGAAGAAAAGTTACTTATCCTAATCAGGTGTGCTGGTGACGACCATGTGAATGAAATCATAAAATATTTTTTTCAATGAGCAGTGGCAATGCTCAGAAGTGGGGAAAAGGATAAACAGTACTTTTATATTAAAGGCAATTTGTTAAATTGATCTTACTAAAACTATTCATGAAAATGTCAACATTAAGTTGCTACCGACTACACGACGCCTTTTCATGTAATGTACCAGTCGACGAACTTCGAAGTGGTACTTATTTTGCAGCTCCCCAAAGACATATTTTTTTGGAAATGACAAATGTTGCATTTTAACTGCATTTTCACTTGTCAGTGCAGAACATGAATTTATCATGTGCAGGTCTTAAGCCCAATCTTTGTCTTTTGACTGTTGTTTTCAGTTAAGTTACTTAGTTAGAGACTTTATTATAGGTACCTTCTACATGATTAGTATAAGATTACCCGCAAGTGATTTACCATGATAGATCAGCAGACTCGATATGGTTCGTTCAGGGATTATATTCATAATTCATGTCTTACCCGTGTGCATGCGTAATTAAAAAATCTGGTACTATTGTACCATCTGAGTGCAAACTCAAACTCACGTATGTGTTGTAACAAAAAAGAAAGTAAAAAAAAAACAAAAAAAGAAAAGAAAAAACCCCCCACCCCACCAGATGACTCGTCAGACTGTTAGCTTTTCAACTTGTTTCTATTTTGCATTTGAACTGTTCATTGTGTGTGGTCTTTTTAATCTGATATGGGCGTTCACTCAGCAAGTCTCTCGTACAGCATGTGGTGGATGACCTGATTTGATCCATCCCAAATTTGCATTCTTGGACTACACGAAAATTTGTTTGAGTAGTCTTCTATCACGGATGGGATAATTGAGTTAGGATTCTTCGTCTCAGACAACCTTATTGAAAAATAGTTAGTTCTAGGAAGTCCTTGGGTAATTTCATTCTCTCCATGCCATTCTCCAAAATGCATCAAAGTTAGGAGCTTTTGCTTGAGGTCAACGTTATTTCAAGACGAATACTCGGGTGGATGGAGGGCGCTATTGAATGACCCTACTCTTTTACTTTACCTTGTCAGCTTTCTGTCGGTCTGTCGATCTTGGTCTAACACTGCTGGTGTCTGTAGAATAGAGGTTAGGTCCTTCTCTGTCGAATGCAGAAGACCCGAGTTTGATTCTCATGTGGCGAGAATTTTTATCGAGATCAAGTATCTTGGTATTCTGTTAGAACGATACATGAAATCCGGGTTGACCCTGACAGACAGGGTAGAAAACTTCCTCCTAAAATTTGATGATCTAAACTATATCGATGGGGGTATTATAAAATCCTCCGCTAAAAATTGTCTTTAGTCTTGCTTTTTTTTTCCAGCTCTAACTGGCTGTTTTCGTGTTGATGTTCTCCTCCTTACTCAAAGTCATACAGAATACACTCATTTATTGAGTCGTTGGTCAAATCACGAAACAGACAGGAAGAAATAGTAACTTCAACAGACGTCTTTATCGTTTTGATGCTTCTTTTAATCTTATTCAACGTTAAGAGACAATCTAAGGAGCAGGGGTGGGAAATCATGCTGTCTACTACAGAGATAAATAACACACATTGGGGCTCACTCATTCATATAATTGAGGAACTCCTAATCGGAGATTTAATCTTCGGACTTTTCGGAGTCACGCGCACACACACACACACACACACACACACACACACACACACACACACACACACACACACACTATTAAGCACATGCACACACCCCTCCCACCTCTCCACACACACACACTCACACACACACACACCCCCACCCATACCCTTACATCCCCGCCCCACCCCTTCCCTCCCTCACACACGCCCACCACTCTTCCAGAACAATAATATATCCACTAGACAAACAAGAAAAATGGGGGAAAAACCCAACAAAAAAAAACAAAAAAAAATAGAAATGGAGACAGAGGACGAAAATAGCTACCTCCAAACTCTAGGAGCAGTAACCCAAACAACTGCATACGACAAAGAGTAGCCTACAGCCTGACCACCACCACAGCGATCGGCACTAAGTCCTCCCTGCGATCGCTTTAAAATGCTTCTTTTTAAATGAAATATCGCGTAGAAAACGTTCTATGGCTAATGGGCTTACTATAAATATGACATTATCGAGCTTCTAAAACGTTTGCATACAAATTGGGTCATCCAAGCAAATCGTTCCTTCCTGTGTGTAACCCCCGC
>NW_004797733.1:306564-307672 GCF_000002075.1 Aplysia californica | reverse complement strand
TTAGAGGTTAAGGTGTTCGCCTCTTATTCAAAGGTCCCGGGTTCGAATACGGGTAGCGACCGGAAAATTTTCTTCTCTAAAATTGTCTCCTTTCACCTCCTTTCCTGTTCTCTTGCAATGTTCTATCGTCTGCTTTCGTCTCTACTTTCTGCCTCCACTCCATCACCTCTTTTGCCCCCTCCTCTGGTCTCCTGACTTTTTCAGCCGCCTTTCAACTGCTACTCCTTGGCTCCTTCTTACTGCTGTCTTTCAGCCACACCCCTGATCTTCTGGTGGGAAAGATCTACACCTGGCCTTCTCGGACAAGGGCGAAAAATCTCGGAGGTTTCGTGTGCAAGTTGCTCACGTTAAAGATCCCTTGGTGGTCTAAGATCGATAAGAGTAGGCTTCGGCCGCCACCCGGGCAAAATTCAAAATTTCCTGCCAACTGAAAAACGTTTAATGTGTCCTGTGTGCTCATATGACCTGTTTCGAGCGCCGTAAAACATTTACCAAAAAAACCCCCCGCAAAAAACCCAACTATTTCCCCCTCTTTGAGTAAAATGAAAAGTTACAGTTCCTATATCATGATTTACGTGTCAAGGGCTATACAATTGTTCATATTAGATCTTATTCTGGGTGACGGTTAGTACCGCGTATTAAGTAACCGCTTCTTTTATAAACTTACAATGGTGAAAGGAGCGTTAAATCTATAATGTTGCACATTTTTCGAGTATCAAGAGATACGTAAAAAGAAAATAAAACTCATAAAAAATTATATGACGTCACTGTACTAGATTCTAGCAAAATTAAAATGGTCAAAATATAAATGTGTAAGTGATGTTTTGATAGCTGCGCCTTTTGTTTCTGTTACGATATTCATCTTTACACACAGTAGCAGACTCATAATTTGGTCTTAAACTAAAAAATGTGCGCGCACTCCACAAAGTCAACACGCAAATTTCAGTTGAAACGAAAAGTCACAAGAAATACACACAACAGTGAGACCCCCCCCCCCCTCTCTCTCTCTCGTTTGCTTTCTCTTTCCCGTCGTCTGTCTGTCTGTCTGTCTCTTTCGTTCGTTACACACCCCCCCCCCCCTCTCTCTCTCTCGTTTGCTTTCTCTTTC
>NW_004797733.1:298501-306464 GCF_000002075.1 Aplysia californica | reverse complement strand
CCCCCCCTCTCTCTCTCTCGTTTGCTTTCTCTTTCCCGTCGTCTGTCTGTCTGTCTGTCTCTTTCGTTCGTTTTTTCTTCTCACACCCTCCTCTCTTCTTTTCAAATTTCGTTTATGTGCACATAAGCACACGCATACTATTATACGCATTTACAAACATACACACACGCGCACACGCTCACAAAAACATAAACATTTAGGAACCTTAAGGAACATTGCACCTGCAACTGGCATATTTTTTTAGGGGTGGTGGAAAGTGGTGGGTAGGGTGGTAAGGGGGGGGGGGGGGCGTATGAAGAGTTTTAAACAATTATAGAAGAGTTATCATATTTTGCAAAAGGCCGGGCGAATACAGGTCGAGGGAATGGGATGATCATTTGAAGTATAAATATCCGGAAGGCGGACATCTATTATTTTTTAAGGGTTTGGATTGGGGGGATTCATAGTTTTACTTTAGACACTAGAGGGAGCAATACTATTATGAAGCCCACAGTAATATGATACAAATACTCGAAATATAAACACTTACATTTTCAAAAAGAATTTATCATGTTAATTTCGTTGACTGACATGTGTTCTCGGCCATTCACGCCTGTTCTGTAGTGTACCCGACCGTCAAGTCAATGCCCTGGGCGGGGCGATACCAGGGGCGCCATGTTTTGATTCGCTCTCTCACATCAGGGAGGAGGAGCAAAATTGCTGGCATAACCACGGAGCGAGCGTTGACCAGCAGATGGGAAACGTATACAAAGATGATCCTGCAAAGACAATAGCATGTTACTGTTCTGTTATTACATTTAGTTTCTGTAATATTCGTCTGGTATATCAAAATGACCAGAATGAATGAATAAAAAAACCACAAGAAATACACACCATTGTAAGAACCCCCTGTTACTCAGGAAATAACTTTTGACTCTGGGACTATCATATAGATATCAGACTGATGTGGAAGTATTGTTAGATGATTTTCTGTTCTCAGTTACGATTAGACCTTGTTTGTATGTCAATTAACAGAATTCGACCTATAATATCGTTATAGTTGATATAATATGACGCTCTCAACAAAACGAACTTCAATAATAACCTAAAGTTCAGTATGCGGGATATATATATATATATATATATATATATATATATATATATATATATATATATATATATATATATATATATATATATATATATCTCTCTCTCTCTCTCTCTCTCTCTCTCTCTCTCTCTCTCTCTCTCTCTCTCTCTCTCTCTCTCTCTCTCTCTCTCTCTCTCTCTCTCTCCCTCCCTCCCTCCCCTTCTCTAAAATCAGACTTAAATAATTTAAAGAGGTAGGAGAATACTGCACCAACTAACATATCGTAGTCTTCAAACAGAGTGGAACATAAATCGACAGTGAAATGCGCGCGTCCTAGTGAGTCTTCACTATTTGCACTGGGAAACAGCATTACCGGGGAGAGGGGGGGGGGGGGCAATTGTTAATGCACTGAAAAACTCAAGCGTTACCTCGAATTCCAGTTCTCGAACGGGTAGCCGAAGAAGCGCGTCATGTTTGGGGAGTCGAAGACGATGGCAGTGGACACAATGACGACATAAGGGATGACACTGTCAATCTGAGGGCCACGGCCTATCAACTCCGACTTCATCACGCCGGAGCCTGCAGCGTAGCGCCGCCGCTTCTGAAAAGCAGCCACAGCCAACAGAACGGTAGCTGCAAGTATCGGAACGATGCAGTCGAGTGACTTGAAAATAACCATTGATTGCTTTTTAGCCAAAACGCAGAAAAACTTGGGAATGGCTTCGACTTTTGTGATAATGGGGATCAACAAGAGGGAAACAAACCAGGGAATAGCCGGTAAGCCAATGCCTACTATTCTCAAAGCTAAAGGAGTGAGCCTGTGGGACAAATCGAAATCATTCACCTGTGCCAAAAAGACGGCTACTATCAACACAACAGTCCAGTTGGCAATAAAATCCTGTATAATGGTTAAGTTTCTGGACAAACTCATCACGGAGCACATTTCGGGTGTAAACGATCGACTTCGAAACACAAACTTGACAATCAGGTACACCGACATAATGACACCAGTTTCCAGTAACTGAGCGACAAGTAAACTCGACACCAGTTTGTTCCTGAGTCTGGCTTGGAATTCTGGTGACCGTAGCAGGGCAACAAGGAACCATAGGTTGATCGGTACTCCGAGGACGATGAAGATTCCATAAAAGCTGTTTTGAGCCGTGTCGAGAGCCTTGAGGTCTATGGTGAGCTTGATTATGTTGCTACTATTGGTGCTGTTAGACATGACTGCAGCTCCTCTGAGTTGATCTATGAAGAAAGAAATGAAGATATTCATTAGTCTTTGTTTTTTTGTTGTTGTTTGTTTCTCTTTTTATATCATCTCCTTTTTTCCTTCTGCGTTCGTTGAAGGACAATTAAATTTATTACTGCTCCTGCGGGACAATAGTCGTAGCATACACATGCAATACTTATTCATTTACAAACATTTTAGAGCTCACATTTACATAAACTTTACAAAAACATAATCAACCACAAATAAAAACGCTGCAAAATACAAGTAAACTCAAATGCGTCTCTTATTGTCTTATTAACTGATGACATTCATGGTTTTAATTAGAAAGTGAAACTGTTTGCTCATTTGAGTGGTTGTATAAGGTGTTTATAGCAAGGGAAGGGAAAGGGTCACACCATCTGAGGATGTGAGATTGTGGTGGAGGCTCTATGTTTGTGTACTTCAATATTTAAAATTAAAAAAAAATTCTTTCGCTGTTTATTTAAAAACCTTTTGTCGGCATGCCGAGAAAACCCTTTTTAGCTCAATTTTCTGACAATTTCGATTCCTCTGCAGGCCACGGTTACTTGGAATCAATTTGTCACAAAGGACAGATACCAAACACTGACTCTATAGGTGTATTTTTCATTACTCCTAAGAGGCGTTGAGATACCTAACTTACTTTTATAAATGTTTATTACAACATGATTATATGTGTATATATATATGTAACAAACTTTGAGCTATTGGTTTCTCCTCCTCTTCCGCTGTCTGCTTTATTTTGTACTGTAGAATCAAGAGTTCAGCCTTTATTTATATTATATTTTTGGGGTGTCTCGTATGGAGTCAACCTTTAAAAACAAACAAACCCAGCCAAAAAAACCCACCATTAACAAAGGCCATTAAAACGGCATGAACTTTGGTTTGTGCTCTAAAAAGGTGCACTCAGTAGCCCGATTTTGTTGCAGTCAACTTACCAACAATAAGAAAACACGACTTCGATGGATCTACAATGGGTCGTTTATTTCAAGACTTGTAACAACCTGGGGTCATCCAGCGCCAATTAATGGAATGTTAGTCCCCGCAGCCGCAGCGATGGTCCAACAGGGCGCTCAAAAGAAATCTAACAACTTATTCACATGAACATTGACACCAGTCTTTCTTTTGACGTTCATATGTTAGGCTAGTCTATTGTGATACATGTACTTGAAGACGTTAATAGTTCAGTTGTAATTTTCCAGAATAACACAATTACGTTTCAGTTGGTGTGTTTGCTGCAAGGAAGATAACCGAACGCTTATGGTTGAATTGTTTTCAATTGTTCTTTATTCCTTCACACCAGGCATCCTATTACTTTGTAGCCGAATGAAGCATCCGTATTTCATCTCTTTAGAGTGCTAGGGTACGATCTGGAACCGCCCACTGTTAAGTCATCTCATTGAAGATTTGAAAGGCGAAAAGTATGCTGGGGTTCGATCATGATAACGATGACATTTCCGGAATAAACTGATTCTGTACTGGTGGTGCTCTAGATCAACCGGGTTGTGCTGTCTGCCACGGTTTGCTTGTCTAGGTTCGCTGGGATGCGCGTGCTGACAAAGCGCCTCTACAGAAAATAGAAAAAGGACAGGGAGCACAATTGTAGGAAATTTGCCCTTGCAAGAAAAATATCAGCAACTCTCCTAACCCCCACTTCCCGTTTCAGACTATTCTGTCCATAGACGGCAGAATCAGGAGAAACACCACCCAAGTTTCTTTTTCTTAATTTAAAGGGCAAATTTTTCTCGTAGCTGTTGGCAGTCTTGCAGTCAAAGATATATATAAAACATTACAAATTCTACAAGCTCGCAAGCTCATGCAGTGGCTCTCACTCTCGCCTGCAGTCATCATTCCGGAAAGAAGCAATCAATCCAATCATTGCTTCTATACTAGTGCATTTCAGTTTAAATAAGAGTTTTAATGAACTTTCAACACACTCATTTAAGTGTCGAAAATGGGAAGTGTTACAAGAAAGCAACGAACATTTTAAAAAAAGGAAGAGGACGATTTATTTTCTATAGGAAAGATGGAGCAAACCACACTAGAGCAGCCGCCAACCGCTAACCTTCTAGTCCATGAAAACGAATAGATTTTACAGCCTTTGCCGCACGAGATAATAGTGAACCCAGTTTTAGAACACGGTTACTGAAATATAGTATCTCTGTATTATGGGTGTAAGCTTTGCACGACTATTCTCGCAAACTGTTGAGGTTTTTTTTTTTTCTATTTGCAAGTAACACATTTACCATATACACCACCTCCAGTATAAGCCAAGGTCACATTCTGTTCTTCTCCATATTCTGTGACAGTCGCTAGATTAGGCAGAAACCAAAAGAGAAATGGATACTCATAATCGTCCAAGATGGGGGCGGGGTCCGGCTCTTGCTGGCGATGCCACGCAGTGCCAGGCGCTAGTTCGTTTAACCACGAGTTCATTGTAATTGCATACATATATTATCAGGTACTGCACAACCATGACAAGACAACAAACTCGCTTACAAAGTGCTGGTCGCAAACTGGACTTATGTATCCTTCTTTCAAATGTGTGTGTTTGTGTGTGTGTGTTTACTTGTGTTGTTTGTTTATGTGTGTGTATGTCTCTCTCTCTCTCTCTCTCTCTCTCTCTCTCTCTCTCTCTCTCTCTCTCTGTGTGTGTGTATGTGTGTTACGTGTGATTGGGCTCTCGTGGTCTTGAGGATAAAGTGTTCGCCTCTCATTCAATAGGTCCAGGGTTCGACTCGGATAGTGATGGAAAAGTTTCTTCTCTAAAAAAAACAAACCAAGAAAATTGACACGATAGAGACCATTTCGTGTAGGAAAAAAAAAGATATAAGAATGGGTTGGGGAGGGAAGGGGGAACTAGAGACAGAGACAAGAAATGTAACAGAACCAACAGTGTGGCTTCCTCCTGCCACTTTCGAAATACATTTTATGTCAGGTGACTTTGAGTAAAGAGATCCATATCGTACATATAGCGTACATTACTGCAGGAAAATAACAAGACGGGTGAAATTATTTTTTAAGGGAGTGTAAAGACGTGCTAGAAGGAGGATTTGTTTCCTGAGGGTTGGAGCAATCTCAGCAGTGGGTCCAAAATCTGGGCTGAGCAGTTCTAGAAATACTCACCACCGTTTTACAGAAATAGGCCTAATGATTTTATCAAGACGCAGTGGATTCAGGCGTTCGTCAATGTTTGGGCATGCAGAGTAAATTGATATCATCTTAAAATGTGTTTATGTGTCTTGCTTTCGACGAAAAAAAATACCCGTCTATCTTGAAAGGAAGTCCAGATATTTAATTAATGCAATTGAAGGGGATGGGGGTCGCCCGGTTTCAAAGGTGACATTAACGAGAAAATGGCTGCCCACGGTCAGTGAATTCCATGGCTTGGAAGTCCATGGAAACTGAAAATTTACATTTTTTGTGCTGTTAATCAACGATTTTCCGCAAATTCCACACATAAATGTGTTGTGAAAAGTTAAAGGTATTGAGCCCAAAACAAAACCCAACAAACCCCCCCCCCCAACCAAACCAACCCCCCCCCAAAAAAACCCCCCAAAAAAACCCAACCCCCCTGCCCCAGCAAATTCGATACAAATGGCCAAACCGGCGGTAAAATGCCGGTGTCTGCGATTTCACTGTTTTGACGAGACGAGCTTCTGATTTCCCCACGATGCTACACAATTGCTGCTCTCGGATTCATCTTGGGTAAGAAGTCACGTACATTCGAGTCGCGTGTTTGTCGTAATAGCTGCGCCTTTGTAATGCAAGTTATCCACTCAAAGCCTTCCGTAGGCCTGGGATTATGGTGACCCGATGCCTGGAGAGGCTGTTACCATTTCGCCTGCTTCCCAAGCATGAAGTCGCCCACTATCTGCAGCGTCGATGGCGAACATGAGTTATTATCTTTAAAAATGAAAAACCCTATAAAACAAAAGCAACAAAATATACTTCGCCTCATAGAACACTGGTTGTGCCCCGTGCCCCCTCCCCCTACCACAATCACGTCTCTGTCTGTCTGTGTGTCTGTGTGTGTGTCCGTCTGTCTGTCTGTGTGTCTGTCTGTCGGTGTGTCTGTCTGTCTGTCTGTGTGTGTGTCTGTCTGTCTGTCTGTGTGTGTGTCTGTCTGTCTGTCTGTCTGTCTGTCTGTCTGTCTGTCTGTCTGTCTGTCTGTCTGTCTGTCTGCCCCCCCCCTCTCTCTCTCTTTCTCTCTTTCTCTCTTTTTCCTTGTCTCTCTTTCCTGGCTATTCAGGAAAAACCTTCAAAATGATATGAATATACAGCAATGTTAACCTTGACTCAACTCTGACGAGACAACAGCATATGAGGGAGGTTCAAGAAGTCTTTGGTCTAAATATGAAGGAATAAAGATAGAGCTTTGTAACATGGCACACATACTTTTATTTTTTTACCTAGTCACCATGCAAAGTAACACAGAAAAATGACCTAGAATGGAGCCCTAACCAGTCTTCAACAGCTTCAATGGCGTCCTCGTTGTCAAGGAAACGACGTGATTTGAGTGATTTTATTAAGATCAGGAAACAGAAAAAAGTCTGAGGGGGCAAGGTCTGGTGAAAGAGCTGAGTGTGACAGGATTTCAAAGCCGCACTGTTCTTCTGTCTGGTTGCTTGTTGTGCCCTGTGTTATGCAGTTGGAGGACCCTATTACGGAGTTTTTCACCCCTTTTTATCACCAATTCAGACCGCAATTTTATCAGTTAACCCGAGTAGATTGAGTCTCCTGTGGCTGCTTTTCCATTTTCCAGGTAGTCAGTCATGATGATACCTTCACAACCCCAGAAACACGACAGCATGACCTTTCCACTTGACGATGTTACCTTTGCCTTCCTTGGTGAGGCAGAAGAAGGGGTTTTCTATGGCATGAGGGACATTTTTTGTTCTGATCAAAATGGTAAATCCATGTTTCCGACATAGCCACCATGTTTTAAAAGAAATATGTATCATTGGACTTGGACTCAACTGGAAAGAAAGTTTTGCAGGACTCAATCCTCTGCTTTTTTGCTCATTTGTCAAAAGGCTGGGTATCCGCCGCGCAGACACTTTATTAATGTTAAGATGGTCATGCAGAATGGTTTTAATTGACCCTACACTTATTCTCGTTTCACTTGAGAGCTGTTTAACAGTTATTCGTCGGTCTTGTAAACCAGTTTCTTCACTATGGATACATTCTCTTCAATTACCACAAAAAATCTTCACGATCTTCATCCGTCACCGACATGAATCCAGATTTGAATGTTCTTAACCAGTATGCCACAATAATATTGTAATAAGGATATTTGTTACCATAAACTTGGACCATTTCCTGAAAAATGCCCGAAAGGGTATTTTCCTTGCAAATATAAAAACTTGATAACTCAGTGATATTCAACAGGCTCCATGGCACAGCTTCAGCAAAGACAAATAAACGTTTTGTGTTTTTGTGCCTGGTTTCATTGAACACGCTGACTAGTGCCTTTTTATTGACCCCATAGTGATTCTTGTTTCACTTGAGCTGTTTAACAGCTGTCCAACAAAGATGTGAGTTTATATGTTCCAAAGAAATCGTCTTAAGGCTGGTGAAATTTCATTACTCAACCATCATTCTTTCGTATCCAGACCAAAGACTTATGGACCACCCCCCCC
>NW_004797733.1:292676-295591 GCF_000002075.1 Aplysia californica | reverse complement strand
AGAGGGATGGGGAGCGGGGGATGGAGAAATGCATAAATACAAGGCCACCCTCTGACACATACCCACAAACACATACACACTCATTAAAAATAACACATACGACTAGTACTATGATATAGTACCCCGCTAAACATTCTGTCCGGCCTCATCCCAGCCCATGAACAGCAGTTACATGCCTTTACCATTTCCATATTTCCCATCCATTCTTCATGTTATTTCTTTAGTTGATATCACAAATAAAATGTATACACAAGTGTTTCATTTTTTATGATATTAGCTGCTAAATCTAATTGTAATAAAAATAAATATTCTTTTGTGTTTCATTTTGTTACACATTTTCCCTTCTGTTACCATTTCCCCCATCTTTTACAGCCTCTCTTTACATTAATAAAAAATTATTTAACTTTGTCTTTAAAAAGTGAGTATGGGATTGGCTTCACCCTCTTGCTATAAAAATTCATATTATAATCACTACCTGTTTGATCTTAGGGTGAGAACCATAAACAGGGGTTCTAAAATTTTCACATATTTAAAAATTGGCGCTTAAATCCGAAATTATTTAATATGGATTATAAAATTGAAGTATTTTAAAATTAAGTTGTCGATGAATACACATAGTTTTACCAACATAATATTTCATTGGTCCCCCAAGACTTATTCCAGTAACACAGTTCAATGATTTCTGTTGGTAACAAGAGGGAACTTTTTCCTACGGAGCTGACACAAAAGCTGATGATACGCTCAAATTTTACGGAATTGAGCTCAGAAACATCACATTTATGTTTATGAATGGTGGATTCATTTTATCAATATTATGTTTAAGGTTTTCATTAAAAGTCATTTTTCGAAAAGCATTTTCCAATAACAAAAACAAAATCTGCCCGTGAAAAAATGACCGACCAGCGCTCTAGTATACCCAATGTGTCTTTCCATTTCTACTTTTGCCTAAAGCCAAAAACCACAATGTTCGGCAAGATAATATTATTATAGCCTTACCCTTAGTTCAGTGTCGGGTAGCGCTTGTCGCGTCCACGAATTAGCTACACCTTCAGTCCCGATTGTCTTCATGGTGTGTGAATGTGAGCGCTGGGAAACGAAGCTTTTGTTAGTGGTAATTTGGCATTATAGATCTAGTGCGTTTGCCACAGGAGTATTTGTTATATTATTGGACAGAGGCTTGTTGTAATGAAAGTCACGTTTCGTCGAGTTGTCTTTTCTGTGAGTTTGCTAGCCTGTGTGTCCGTGATTCTGCCATGGCTCAGAGTGAAAAGAAAGACGTCGCCGGTTGAACTGAATCTTTTAGGGGTAAGAAACGCATCATAGCGATGTACTACTTTCATAAACATAGTGTAAGATGGTTGTAGTACTTTCAATACAGAATCTATCTATATATCTATCTATCTATCTATCTATCTATCTATCTATCTATCTATCTATCTATCTATCTATCTATCTATCTATCTATCTATCTATCTATCTATCTATCTATGTCTTATACTTTTGAGTCGGCCCGCTTTTCCGTCGGTCAACCAACCAGTACCATTCTACGCCCTTCTCCCCCCTTCCCCAAACAACTAGGTCTTTCTTTGGTTTTATGCTGATATCTATCTATCTATCTATCTATCTATCTATCTATCTATCTATCTATCTATCTATCTATCTATCTATCTATCTATCTATCTATCTATCCATCCATCCATCCATCCATCCATCCATCCATCCATCCATCCATCCATCCATCCATCCATCCATCCATCCATCCATCCATCCTTCTATTTTTCTACTGTACAATTATTTTTCATTTAACAGAGTTAGTAAATCCTGACAGAAATATCGAGAACAAACCAGCTGACAAAACACTAATGCTGGAAAAACGCAAGGACAAGCCTTCCTATTTCCAAGGTGAAAATGTTCCCGATGACATTCTTGCTATGGTGAGTCCTGCTGACATTGCATGTTGCTTTTAGAAAGTCCAGTTGACTAAAAGCATACTAGTTAGAGTGATTCGACCTGGTGACTTAAAGCTATAATGAGTCCTGGTGACTAAAAACATACTAGTTTTAGTGATTCCTTGTGACATAGCCTACATTTATGAGAAGTCCTGGTGACTTTAAGCATACTAGTTATAGCGAGCCCTGCGTGACCTAAAACTATGGCGAGTCTTGCATGGGGACTTAAAATTAGTGCATACTTTTTATGATGGGTGCCGATCACATTCTAGTTATTGTCAGTCCTGGTGACCCACATGTTATGGTGATTGTTGGTGACATACTAACTAGTGTAATTGAGGAATCGAAAAATTAAAAGAAGAAATACACCTTGCAATGTACCGATTTAGCCTACAACAGTTTCGTAGATACCAGAAAGGACTTTTTGAGCTCTTGTTGGTCACCAAAGCAGAGATACTGATAATTTCGGTAACATATTATATCAAGACTGAGTTAGTTGTCATTGTCTATTTTAATGCCCTAGGGTTTTGTTGTAGCGCAGAACCAAATATTATCTTTATATTCTATACTTTAAGATGCGCTTATTTGTAGGAACAGTGTAGTTTTGAATGTTTCAATGATTATTTAAAACTCTAACATTAAACCTCTACTGCCACATTATATCATGCCAACAATTTGATCTTCGTACGTTCAGCATACACTTTTGTTAGAATTAACCATCATGAATTGCATCATGTTTGCTGAAAGTATAATCTAATCATATAGTTTGCTTAATTGTAAGCATATTATTGTCTTGGAACCAAGATTCCAAAAATGATTTATAGTAATTTGTGTTTTCGTACGAGTATTATATTCCACATTCCACACACGACTGCTGACACAGTTTAGTCTGATTTTTGGTGAAGGGAATAGTCAAGGCAGAAAAACAAAATATATGAAAGGAACAAAAAGAAGAGGACTTTTCAG
>NW_004797733.1:290035-291119 GCF_000002075.1 Aplysia californica | reverse complement strand
TTCCGGTTTTCCGTGGGACAGCCCTCGTACATACATACATACAAAAACCACAAACACTCTCTCAGGCCAAGTACCCCCCCCCTCTCTCTCTCTCTCTCTCTCTCTCTTCCTCTCTCTCTTTCTCTCTCTCTCTCCCTCTCTCTCTTTCTCACACAATAGAAGACACACAAACGGACAAACAAACAGACACGCACACCCAGCCACTCAAAATGCGCCTATTCCTGTTTTCGGATGTTTTAAGCTCCCCTCAGACTATTGATATTTTGTTGTTGTTGTTGTTGCTGTTGTTGTTGTTATTGTTGATGATGATGTTTTGTTTTAAAAAATGTAATACTTCAGGTAAAACACAACAAACAACTAATAAACTCCCTTTCTCTGCAGAAAAATATTCCCAGGCGGCTTTGTTGCATCCTACTCGAGGGAGCGGGGAATCGACCATTGGCCACCGAAATAACCTTTTAACTGCAAGTCAAATGCTTTACTACCAGACTAGGGAGCCGCGACCAATGATCATCAGTGTATACAAACAAAGGGTAGACAACAGACCAATTTAAAATTTGGACAAGAAAAGCTTGTCCAATTTACGAAGGGAAAACAATTGTTATGCAAGAGTTAAAGTTTGTAATGCTGCCCTTCATCTTCGCAGGGTTCGATATATGGGTCAAGAACAAAGAGATCCGTCATCTTGACTGGTATTTGACTCACTTTGATGAACCGGCCAAGACCATTGCTGCGAAAGCTAAACGGAACGAGACAACTGCATATCATCATGTTATTACAGGTAAGCAGGATTTTAAAAAGAATAAGTAAAAGTAGGTCCCATTTACTCAGTTACTCACCCACAAAAATACTATACATTGGCAGTTAGTTGCTCTGGTAAAAACACTCACACACGTACTCACTTAGACATGCACATACACTACTTGAGCATAACTGACCCCCTCCCCTCTCTCCCACGCCCCCCCCCTTTTTCTTAGGCGAAAATATTCTGCTTGTTCCTGCTCGGACTATTTTTAATGCAACACCCACAAGTGAGCGCACACGCGCCTACACGCAAGCACACACACACACACACACACACACA
>NW_004797733.1:287063-288877 GCF_000002075.1 Aplysia californica | reverse complement strand
ACACACACACACACACACACACACGTACACATACACACACACACACACATTCACACACACACGCATACTCACGCACATGTGCACTCCCATATACACACACGCACTCTTCCCTCAGGCATCCTCTCTTCCACACATGTCTGTGCACATAACCATCATAATAATAGTATGCTTGCACTCACAAACAGGCTCATAGCCACGACGTGCATAATAGTGAACACTAATATAAACAATAATAATGTTAAGCTAGATACATACTCAGTGTTCTGACTGTAATTCAACGGTATTCTGATGCATGTTCAAAGGTCTTATGAATACTTATAACAAGATACCATTGTACAGCTGCAAGAAAGGTTTGGGGAACACCTGATAATTCGAAGCTTACTTATGGAATGGTTACCACCTTCTCCCAAACTTGAGCCCTTTAAATTACTACCTTTGGTTTTTTTTTGACAGACATAGTCAACAGAAACAAGCCACAAAGGATCGAATAGTTGAAACTCAATATTGAACAGGACGTTCAAAGAATCGACCGAAACACGCCATGGTGGTATTTAAATTTTCCAGTGGCGTATTGGAGCTTGTAGGGAGAGAAATGGTCAATCCCTGGAGATTTGAACAACCCGTGATGATTTTTTTTTTTTGCTTAAAATTATTCTTCAATGCACAAATTATAGTGACCATTTGAAATAGATCAGTATGGTTGGGTTGATTTTTAAGAAGTTACAAAATTTTGCGCTTCATTCAATTTTGATTAATTTGTTAAAATACTTGATTTTTCTCGAACATGTTGGTTGATTTGTTTCATTTTGAAAAAAAATGTAGCGAAATGTAATGTCCCACCGGTTGACTTTCATTCCTTCAATGTTTTATTGAAATTGGTCTAAAGACATCTCTTTGGTCTAAAGATGACAAAGTAATTGCACTTTACATGGGTCCTCCTTTTTTAGACACCAAGTACTAAAAGGAACAATCTCGCCGCAGAGCTTTATTTATCAAACATTAGTCTTGTAAGTAACGTGAGTAACTCCTACCTTGCTTTGCAAGGACCGAGTCATATCTTAAATCACAATTTAGTAACCGTCGAGCCCCATCCTTTAAGAAGACTTCTTTCCTCAGTACAAGACAAAACAAATAAGAGATAATCCTTGTCGTAAACCTGTATTAAGTTTAAATGAATTTTATGAACTCTCACTAATTTATCACAATACAATAATCAAACTATCATAATATTATATATGAATAAACTAGAAAAGACTTTATCCCGAAATGATCAACAGATTAAAACAATAATAGCAATTGAAATACTGATTCTAAAGTAGTTTGACGTCCCCAAAGACACAATTTAGATCATTTAGAAGGTACGTTCCTTCGGTCCCGTCTGCCAGGGCCAGTTCTGGCGGGGAAACATAAAGTACCCCAGCTGACAGACAGAGATACTTGATAAATACTTTCTTCCTCATGTAACGGCAAAAGCCTAACAATAATAACTTCACCGAGGGCGGTCGCCAATCAGAAAAGGACGTATAACTC
The DNA here is from genome assembly GCF_000002075.1 of Aplysia californica. Lineage (NCBI taxonomy): Eukaryota > Metazoa > Mollusca > Gastropoda > Aplysiida > Aplysiidae > Aplysia > Aplysia californica. The sequence goes on along the minus strand of NW_004797733.1, from coordinate 287,347 downwards.
AAACCAAATAATCGAAAGAAACTGCAAACATTTAAATTTACTAGGTAACCCGTCAACAATGAAACAGACCTACACAAGAACCTACTAATCAATCAACCAAGCCATTGATAAACAATTCAGACAATCAATTTGAAAATTCAACATATTTCGCTAACCCAGTAAAAGTTAAACCAGTCGAGAGCAAATGGATTATTGTAGCTGTATGTAGGTGGTGAACAAAATGGACGATCACGATAATGGTTATTTTTACCAGCTAGGCATACCTATCATGTTAAGACCCCCCC
>NW_004797733.1:283679-286963 GCF_000002075.1 Aplysia californica | reverse complement strand
CCCCCAAAACAAAACACGCAAAACAAACAATACTAAAAAAACAACAACAACCCAGCAACCCCAGAACACCCCCCTCCCCAAAAGACAATAACAGCAACAACAAAAACCCACCCTGACGCAAAAATCCCAGCGCATTAAAAATGTAATCATGAAACAATGGGTTTGTTTTGTATGATTGAGAAAATGCCCTGTGGGCTTTTCACTGTAGGAAAAAGCAAGATAGACAGAAACAATGGATTGAAAGAAAACATAAAGGACGTCTCAGTGGCACCCTCCAACCACCCTTTTAATAAGTACTTGTTTACCCAGCCATCTAGATTTGGACGACCCTTCGCCTCTGTAACCTTAGGCTATGGCGTTACACACCACTGCTCATTGAAGTCTCCAGATCACAAAACTGGTGTGCCTGTTTAGCCCCGAGCTCTTAAGGGAATGTAAGACTTATTATCAGTGAGAAGGGAAAAGGAAAGAATGAGAAAATCTAGGAAAAGGAGAAAATTACCCAGCAAAATCATTTCTTAATATACATGCATCTTTAACCAAAGCGTCACGCACTGATAGCGTTCAGAAAGGCTTAACGACCCAGTTCTTACTTTACTTTCGTTGTTCTGGTATGTTTATCTTGTCCCCCCTCCCTTCGCATACCGTAAATGGGCTTATCCTACGAGTATATTTCTCACTACTCAAACGTACGTTAGGGGGTTAGGATGTCGCATTAGGTATTAAACTGAACAGCAGCTTGTTAAACTGCGCAAAACAGAAAAAGGCTCTAGAAAATCTCTAAACATCTAAAAATACATGCTCCTGAAAGTCGCCGATACACTTAAAGAAGGTGGTTTTGACAATCCTTTCAGCGTACTGGTTTCATATTTTGAATCTCGCATTTGCGGTTTTAATCTTGGTTTGTACCGTTGTTCGTCGAATACAACAGAAGTGCAACACAACAGAAAAATAGCAGCAGCAACAGAAAACAGTGACAATAATTTTTGTTCCCCTCTGTAAGTATACACTGCAGTACTTTTTCCATTGTTACTAAAATGTCACTCTTTGTCTGTCTGTCAGTCTGCTTGTCTATCAGTTTATTTGCCTTTCTCACATCCAAACAGTCAACACAAAAGGTTCAGTAAAGGTGCTTTTAATTGTGACAGCAAGAACTTGATGGCGAGAAACCTGGTTCCGTCTTTCATTCTGACGAAATTTCCCAACCAAGGGACATAATTCCGCCAATACCGTTATCCTTTGTGGTTATCTCCCTTTCCTTAGGCTGTACTCAGACTACCTGTTCTTGGACCGGTTCCGCTCAGTGCACAACGTGTCAGCGGCCAACTTCCACAGGGATGTCCGTGCATCAATCAGCATGCTGTCTCAGTGTAACGCCACACGTCCGCTGTGGCACTGTCTCTTGGACAAGGAACTTCACATGCGCATACCGGTACTACTTGTCTGCTGCATAACCGTGTTCTTTTTTTTATAGTGTTATTTACCGATGTTAACATTCTCTTAGAAATCGAATTGGTACCTTCCAGTGCCGAGAGCATGGTTATATAATCTCTCTCTCTCTCTCTCTCTCTCTCTCTCTTTCTCTCTCTCTCCCTCCCTCTCTCCCTCTCTCCCGCTCTCTCTCTTTCCCCCTCTCTTGCAGTATGCAGTTCAAACGGATTAATATTTCACCGCTCGGATATGAACATCAAACATCACAACAGGCAGAAAAAGGAACAACTTCCTCTTATTCAATCTAAACACTGGGAAACAAAACTTTCGTCATAATATTATAAATATATCATGTATCTAATACAAGGTGACTTTATACATTCAAAGCATACTTTCTACACGTCTTTCAACGTTGTGACGTCATTCAAATTACACAAGGTTCATGATAATAATACATTACATTTTGATTGTATACGTCGTTTTGGTTATAGATTCCTTTAAAGAAATTTTTAAGGAGTGGAAATGTTTGTATGTTAGCTAAACACAACCTATTCAAGGGTAAAAATTTCATGATTATTAGTAGAGACATATCACGCCATATTCAACGGAAATGAAGTGATGGCTTCCGGATATGCCTGTTCTTTTTCTGACCCTGTAAGAGCTGTGGGCTCTTTGAAGCAGAGCAGCACCTAAACAAAATAATACGACGTTCTTTCTTTGACTTGACAAGATTTGAGTCTAGATTTAGATCCCAGTTTTAATACGGCACGAAACATGCCTGTCGTTTTTATGACTTTGTGTTTCAGCACGCATTGACCTTCTTCGCTTTGGTCTATTTTGTGTCTGATGCAGGATTAACATTCCTGCATAGTGTTTTATTAATGGATCATGCAGATTTACCTTAACTGTAAGAGTGATACAATATTTGAACAAAAGTTTTCAGCACTGAACAATATGTATCTACTTTGAAACCAACGTATTAGTTTTCCAGAGTTATGCCCCTTTTACCAAGATGGCGGCCGCAAGTTAAGACCCTAGCTCTGCACGAAAACAGAACCTCATAAAAGTTATTATAATTTTTTGTACAAATTTACTTCTGCATCTTTTTATGATTATTTAACGAACGAATAGCTTCTCTTGAAGAAGGTCAATATTTTGCTCATGGTTATTCATAAAGTTTCTCAATTACTCTTTTGATCTCTGAGGGTATGATCCATATTGGAACGCTATGCTCGAGAAGATGTGTGTTTTTTTCCTAGGGTGAGATTTGGCCCTTGTGTCTCACTATGGATATCATTTGGAATTTTGTTTTTTTGTTTTTGTACCTGTTGTAAGGTAAAAGAGATATGCAGACTGTGGTACGCTCGATTTTTTTGTAGCCTGATCATACAACAAAAACTTAAAATAACTTAAACATCAATCTTGTATTTGTTCAGATTCTTTCGAATGTATTTGTTCATATTTTTATTTACTTTTGTTAGAAAGATTTGTCAACATTGATTCTTCTTTTTTAAATTGAATTAGATCTAACTGATACTCACTTTATCCGAAATAACGAAGGTTTAGATAATATACAAGAAGCATGATCCAGTCGGGTTTCTTTTCTTTACAAGTAGACGTACGTGCATCTTTTTCTCTTGGCAGGTGCGGCTGATCCCGGGTATGTACGACATATTTTTGGGGAAATGGCTGGACGTTTTCCCTCCCGGCCAGGTGCTGGTGTTGAGGAATGAAGACTATGCCTTGGATATGAAGAAGAATATCAAAGCAGTCTTCACGTTTCTGGGTCTTGGTGAGTATTTTATATGGTTACGTCAGTACCATTTCACAGGTGTCTATAGGTCGCCCCCCCA
>NW_004797733.1:282238-283579 GCF_000002075.1 Aplysia californica | reverse complement strand
CCCCCAAAAAAAACAGCAACAACAAAACAAACAAAACAAACCCCTAAAAAAACCCCAACCCCCCAAAAAAACAAACAAACAAACAACAAAAAAACAAACGAACCAAAAAAACCCAACTAAACTAAAAAAAGAAAAGAAAAAACAAAACAAAACAAAACAAAGAAGAAGGGAAGAAAAGGGGACTCAAATCAAAACCATGACTTTGGCACTGGTTATTTGTTTCAGTTTTTACAAAAATAGAAGGAAGGAATGAAACAGTACGAAACTATAGTATTGTAAGATGTTCCTAAATGTATTTTTTCGATTAACGCTGTACCTGGGAATTTCGTAGAAATTGATTTGGACAATTTTGGGATAACACCGGCGATTATCCATTAGGGTATGTGGAAGAGGGAAGAAAGAAAGGAGGTTATTTATGGGGGTGAGGGGAGGGGAGGGGGGAGGTTTATCTGGGCTCCTCTGTCAGCTACATGATTGTGATTACTGACAAAGATGGGAGGGGTTTTTTTTGGAAATATGCTGGAGCAGTGACGTGAACAGTTCCTTGGTGAAATGGATCATGAACGAGAGATTGTGCTTCTCAAGAGCGGAATTTAAATAGTATTTTATTTTTAGCATGATGTACTTTCAACAGAATTCCACAGTTACGGGTCATGATAATTAAGTAACCTAATCGGAAACTGTTTCGTCTTGTTAACATTTCAAGCTCGGATTTCGATTTGACAGGTGTATATGTACATCTGTATCCTTTCCTTTTCTCAGAATGTGTCAAAAAAGGAGGTAAATTAGCAGCTTTCTTCTCTGAAATAGCACGTTCATTCACTTCAGATTCGGTGTGATCAGAATTGTTGTACAAGGAGCACTTTGAATATGGGAAACGTTATTGTCTTAAATCACTGACACTGTGACTGTAAATTTCAAAGAAAACTTTGATTTTCAGTTTTGTTCTTCAAAAAGATTATCTTGTCTTTTGTTTATTGGACTAAAATTTAGTTTTTTGAGAAATATTGTTAAGATGATGTTTCAAAATTGGCTGTTAAAATTTATGTGTGAATAGTTACCTGAATTTCACGCTTTTTATTCCTCAGACCCACTACCAGAGGCGGAACTTGATCGTATTTCTAAACTTCCTCGAATGTTTGAAAAGACAGAGAAAGATAAACAGCTGGGACAGATGCTGAATAAGACAAGGCGAATTCTTGACAAGTTTTACGCGCCGTTTAATAGAAACCTGGCTGGCAGATTGCACAATGACAAGTTTCTGTGGTCTTCCTGAATACATTTAATTTTGGTCTTGTTGTTTATTGAAATAATGTGTTTTGAAAAGATATATAAATATAT
>NW_004797733.1:280135-281331 GCF_000002075.1 Aplysia californica | reverse complement strand
GAAAGAGAGAGAAAGAGAGAGAGAGTGTGTGTGTGAGAGAGAGAGAATGAGAGAGAATGAAAGAGAGAGAGAAAGAAAGAGAGAGACACACAGAGAGAGAGAGAGAGAGAGAGAGAGAGAGAAAGAGAGAGAGAGAGAGCGTAATAACGTGATGTATGTGGATTGTGCATTTTAACCATTTATTGCTTCGATTTGCTGTCACTTGAGATACATGTATCTAACTCTTCAGTCGAGGTAGGGACTGCTTAATTAAATATCCAGTTTCATTTCAGTACATTGTACTTGTTATCTATAATTCACTCTAATGTTGGATCTATCTATACTTCTCTTAAAATATTGAAGTTAAAAAGAAGCAGACTCCCATATGAAAAAAAATAATATTTTATCTGTGGTAAATGTATAGGCAGAAATCTGAGTTTTTAGATTGTAAACATGTATCTGACCTGTCGAACAAAAGTCTTCAACGAATAAAAAGAACAAAATTTAAATATCATATCGAAGAACTCACAGACTGAGTAAAGAAACTCGTGAAGGGCAAACGAAACTCGCCATTCTGTGGCAAGATGCTGCCTCCCATGACCAAATATTTCATGAAGCGCAGGAAGAAATAAAAACAAAACAAAACTAATCTCGGGGAGAGAAATCAGAGGAATCGATAATAAAAGCCCAAGACATTTGATGCTTTTCCTTATCGATACTACCCCCCCCCCCCAACATATACATCGCAACACAATACACACCCTGTATTCCCTCCTCAGAAACAAAAATAATATGGAGTGGATAAAAGCTCACATAGCACGTTCTAAAATCGCACTTCTGTCCAATTATCAGGTTCTCATATCTTGAGGGAATGCGGAATAATTCAAATTCTCGAATTCAATGAAGTATGAGAACTATAATTGTCTTCGGAACTTGCTTTGCGCAATCATGAAGTTCTATAAAGTATCAAGGCTTAGTTTGAGAAACTTGTTGGGTTACCCTGAAAATGTGGAATTATTTAGTTCAACGATGAATGCAACAGCATTGATTACGTAACACATGTACATAAAGCAAATTTACTGTGTATGCTGCGAAAGAGTGGATGGTTTGTCTGCAATTCCTCAACCACCCCTGCAACCTGCCCCGTGGAACTAGAGGGACCAGACCCGCTCTTTCTTTCACTTTCTCTTACTTTCTCTCTCTCTCTCTCTCTCTCT
>NW_004797733.1:276649-277848 GCF_000002075.1 Aplysia californica | reverse complement strand
GTTTATATTACAAAAAACCTGGATGACGTAGTGCAGGTCTGGAGATATGAATAGTTCTCAGGACGCTGACCTCTCCACTGGGATGCCCCCAAAGAGGTTATATTATGTATTATATATAACCTCTTTGGATGCCACTTGTATAATAGACCACACACGCTCTCTGGCGTAGGAGTGGCATCTTATCTATACCAGTATACTCATTGCGTCTTCTCATCTGTCCAGCTGCTCTAGCGCCGATTTGTGAACCGCGGGTCTACTTAAGAGAAATGTTTGAAGTACCACAATGTATGGCCAGTCCTCAGAATATCAGAAGTGTTTCTAGAACACATAAAAGTTGTACTATGCTTAAAAAAAGGTGGTATAATCCTGTTTATAATGCTCGACCCCAAGCAAATATGCCTCTGCCTCCTCCATTTCACCCCCACCACAACGTTTACTCCCTGCCCCTTTTGCGGTGTGCTTTAAAAGGTATGAGTAGGAAGAGAAAAACAAGCGAACATTCGAGTGCTTTCTTTAGTTCTTCATATACAGTTGAATAGGGTTGTAACTTGATTTACGACGTGCTCTTCAGGCTCTAGATGGCTTCTTGGACTTGCAGTTTTCATTGTAAGGCCAATAGATAATTTAATATATAGTCTTTCGGAGAAATTGGGGGTAGGGGGCTAGGAAGGGTAAGCTATTTGAATGAGGCAAATGACAGGGAACTCAACCCCTCTCTTCCCTCTCTCGGGACAAAAAGAAATACATTGTAGCCTCTCCCCCCTGAAGAATTAAAATTTAAAAAACCCACCAAAAAAAATAAAAAATGTGTATCTTCACCTTTCCGCTGGGATTATGACCTCACTCAGCCCGACTTGGAACAGACAGATAATACTAATAGTCAAAGCAGCCCGCACCTTAAAGGATATGATAAAGGGGCGTGAAACATTCGCCGTCGTTTGTATCAGTCTAAACATAAGTGCTCAAAACGAAAACATACGAGAAACAGGGTCTGAGACACACGCAGCTACAATAGACGGACAAGCATTCACAGACAGAAGAGAGAAACAAGCTTGGGAGTGAGCACGGCAGATAGATAGACATATAGAAGGATAGAAAAGAAAGACAGAGGGCGAGAAAAAAAGAGAGAGCGAGAGAGAAAGAGAGGGAGAAAGAGAGAGAGAGAGAGAGAGAGAGAGAGAGATAGAGAGAGAGAGAGA
>NW_004797733.1:272685-274152 GCF_000002075.1 Aplysia californica | reverse complement strand
TGTGTGTGTGTGTGAGTGTGTATGTGTGTGTATGCACTTATGTGCGTGCGAGTCTGTCATTGTGTGTGCGTGTGTGTGGGAGTGGGGGTGGGGGTGGAAGGGAGGGGGTAGTTATGTATGTAGGTCAGTATATGTGTTCCGATGTTGTTAGCTAATATCGATTAAAACACACCGAGTTAGAAGAACAAACAGTAAACAATTGCTAGTTGTCACAATTTGTCTACTCATTGTTGGAAAATCACTCACTATTTCAAAAGGTCGTGACGATATTGATCCTGTTGTGACGTTAATGTGCAGCAACGGAAAAAAGTAAGACGTTCCCATAAAAAGCCAGTCTTACAAGAAATCCAGAGATAAAATAGAATATTGATCTAGGATTATGAATGATAAGAATAACAAAGTTACTTTACATAGCCCATGATCAATACAATTTTTAGATTTGAGCTGTGACAGAACATCATTATGTTCTTGTAAGCTGACCCTAAAAGCGGATAATACTCTTTCGAAAGCACAAGAACATCCAGGAAACAATACTTTACGATAAGTTTACAACTCATTGTCTTCAATGCATTCCAAACAAACGCATTATTCATTTATACTTGGTCAACTTTATTGTTGCAGATTTTTACAAAGAATTGAAGAAAATAAATATAACGTAAACAAACAGACAAGTTTACTAAAACCGAACTCACTGGGAACAAAGTTGATTTTTTTGAAGGCTCAGGGAACCATGTCAACAAATATTCAAACAGCAGCAGCCCAAATCAGAGGCGACGAGAAGTTATATTAAGATCCATTTTCTACTCTTTTCGAAACTTAATCATATAGTAACATGGCAATGATGACCATTGCTTATTCAGCTTCATTATTACGGCAAACAAGACAACAAAGAAAGTGAGTCATATTCATAATAACATTTTCTTCCAAAGAAGCTGCAGTAATTCTGTCTTATTTTATAATTTGGATAATGAATCTCCTCATCTGATACTTTTTGTCAATCAAAATTTACTGATGCTCAATTTTTTCGACTTAAAAGAGTTCATTTTGTCACTTTGCAACATGAAGATAAACTCTCGTTCGTTAAAATTTGATGTAAAGATCCCTAATTAGAGCAAACCTGTACGGGCATTTTCTTTCCCAGTTACCGTCTAGCTCAAAGTAAACATGAAGAATAAAAACAATTTCAGCATAACTAACGTCAACTTAGTTGTGAAATGACTGCTCAAATTCCGTAGAGCCTTTAAAAATTAAAATGCAAAGCCAGACTATGTGTTTCATAAACAGATGCCATTTTCTTTTGATTAACAACAGCCCTGTGTGTCGGCGTGAGTGTTTGGTCATGTGAGTTTGTCCCTTTTTGCCTGTTTGAACATTTCCAGACTAGTTATCACTTAACTATTCTTTTAACAAAGGATGCAGCATGCCCATCTTGCTTAGATATAGTGGTAAAGTAGCTTGGGGGGGGGG
>NW_004797733.1:271334-272426 GCF_000002075.1 Aplysia californica | reverse complement strand
AGGGATTTCTATTTACGGTTACGTAAAAATATTATAATCCAGCGTATAACATTTTTGTGTTAATATCTAAGGGGTAAGGGCAAACATGATATTATGTACAGGCAAAAAAAAAACAACTCTGTAAGAGAAGAGAAGATCACAAAATATGGTTTGAAATATCTCGAAAGCTAAATGAGAGGATTAAACGTTTTTCCCACAGGTAAAACTCCAGGATCAAACGACATAAATTGCAGAAGATACAGGTGTCATGGCAGCAAATACGCCATTAAAACCTGATAATTGAAGCCAGGTTCCCGCCATGTGGTAGGGATATATTTTAAAACCACTCATCTGTTGTTCGGATTTTGTGATTGGGTAAAGTTGTGAAGCGTTCATATGCTGAGTCTGTTCATTTAGATCTATTATCTTTCTTTTAACAGAAAAAGAAAAAAAATATGTAGAGATTAAAACAAAAATACCAACCTAAATTAATTAAAAAATCATGACAGCAAACGTTTATTCGAGATTTCAAATTTTTAATCCTGTAGAATCAAAAGAAACATCATTTGCCCGTAGTGATACACGTCTTTGAGGAAACTAATTTGCGTTGTTCCACTTTAACTATTTTAACTCTCTTTTTTTAAAACCTCCTATCTGAACCGACATCACTGAGGTGTCAAAATCAGGCTATGAACCTATGTTTGAAACATCATGTCACACTTATGTTAATAGAGCTTTACTGGCTCCCTCCATCCGTTCGCATTAAGGACAAGATTATTGCTTAATGCTACCTTATCATACCTATGTAGGGCCCATCCCTGTCACTTCAAACGAGTAATTAAGATGCTTTAAAACCAGTACACGGCAGGTGTAAGAAATTCAAGAGACAAGCGTTTCTCGTTACGCTCCAGTCTTTTAGAGCTCAAAGAGACATCTTTATCAAATGCTCCAACTTTGTCAAAATTTTAAAACAGGATTGTATAATATACTCATTTGTGAACTTTGTTTCCAGACACAGATGTAGGGGTCTCTCGTGGCCTAGAGGTTAAGGTGTTGGCCTCTCATTCAAAGGTCCCGGGTTCGAATCCGGGTAGCGACCGAAATTTTTTTTTC
>NW_004797733.1:253261-270648 GCF_000002075.1 Aplysia californica | reverse complement strand
AGAGAGAGAGAGAGAGTGGAAGGATGATGGTGTGTTTTGTTTTATTTCTGTAAAAATTTATGCATGCAATTAATTTGGTCTTAATTGTGAACGTGGTAAAACGCCATTTCCGACTACTTCCGGTTAAGTTAAGATGACTCACGTCGCACACAACTCCATTCGCCCCACCCACACCCCTACCCTGCCCACTTATGAAAATAATAGCACAATGTGAAGAAGGGTGTGGGGGCGTTGTGGGTTGTTTTTTATTGGGGGGAGGGGTGCATTAAACCCATAACACGCTGGACTTATCTACGTGGACTGCAGTTTTCTCGAAAAGTCCATAATTTATTTCATCTTATGCATTCACGTATGTTGCCAAGTGCAGAGTGCAGACCTCAATAGCTAAAGCTTATGGAAATGATATGTTTTTGCAATAAAATCGTTACGCGTTATTCTGGGCACGTTCTTCTTACCTTGCGCCCTTCAATATAGGCGCGAATACCAATTGGTTAAGACAGGAACAATCCAGTATTATCAGCTTTATCTCAGGAGACAGCCCTCAAGGACGGCTTTTGGTACAAATCTTAGAGGAATTGCGAAAGTAGAGTCTAAAAAGCTTAGTAGGTGAGTATTGTAATAACAGAGAAATATTTTTTTTTGCCGGAGTGTATAGCCTAAATGAAAAATTCAGGTCATTTCGAAGGCAGGCAATAACGTCGTTGTCTCAAGCAATCTACTCGAGTCCAAATTTTGAAAATTTTTCGCTTTTTTAAAGCCCTTCCATAGCCCTATCAATGATTCATCTTTCAACACCCCCAAAAGCCAATTGAAGGTCAAAGCAAACAATTTCCATGCCTTTCATGATTTCTGTAAAAATTACCCAAACGGACTTAATTGGATTGCATGCGATACCGACGTTATACTGAGAGGTTTTGGTTTTTTTTGGCTACACCGGACTGTCTGTCAGTCTATTGGCATGAAAGAGAGATGGGCAGAGAAGTAATCTTCAATACAAGGAGAAAATCCTCTTGTCGTGAGGCAGTCACAGCAGATGAGTAGCACCCTTGACAACGGAGAGTGGGGGAAGGGGTGGGAGTACTTTATCTATCTACATGAATATCTTTTTGTCACAGCACTCAAGACTGTGCTTTTCTGAGACAAAGTACTTTCATATCTTTGACAGCTTGAGAAATTACATGTAGTGATTCACTTTCTCATAAGTATTTTTCTTTGTTGTGTTACTACTTCTTTTTTCTTTTAGCAAAGCCTTCAATAAGAATATTTGTAAATTTAGAACTGAACTTAGGTTCTGCAGGAACTGACTACTGAATGATAAACAAAAAGCTTCGGAAAGTCAGTTGAAGTAGAGTGGATTTAGCTCAATAATTATTATAATCTGTTGGTTCCTTCCCCTAAAAGACATTCTTGTAGTCTTACAGACTTCAACAAAAGTTAAGGACCACTTGCAAACACTCTGAGTGGTCTTCTTGGGTCGACCTGCTTGTGGGCGCTCTTGGATGGATCCAATGGCTTGATGGCGCTGCCTCAGGCGGACAATGACTAAGTGTGACACTGCAAGCCCTCTGGCAACTTCTCGGGCTCCAACTCCATCCTGCAGCCATGCCATAGCTCTGGCACCATCAACGTCTCCCAGCTTTCGTCTTGGTGGCATGTTGATGCGATACTGGATTTTGAGCAAACGGCGGCTTATATTGCCACCAAAGTGAGCACAGTTCGAGACTGTACGTCCGTTTATGACGTGCACTAGAAATTTTAACTGAGGAATGTCCCTGGTGTCGCACACAAGTCGATAAAAAAACAGCGAAAGTGGCTGAAATTCCCCGAGGATTAGCGTGCAGCACGTAGTGGTTTTGCCCCTTTAGGAAGCTTTGCAGTACGCATTTGTAACCCATTAACACTTTCAGAGCAAAACATTTTCAAACATTCCTTGCTGTCTTTTTTTCGGATAAAAAAAAATCGAGACTGTCTGTCAAAGTGGTCCTCATCTTTTGCTGAAGTCTGTAAGAACGTGCACACTAGCAGCTATTATCAAAAACTTGTCCTTAAATTCTATATTTGTCTAATGTGAAAAAATAGGCCTCCCATCTGATTACGTTATAAGCTTACAAAAATTATTCTCTTTTGATTAAATTTTTGTTTAACCAAGTGCACCCGGTACAAGATTTTTGTAAAAGAAAAAGCTATTTTTAATCAAACAAGAAAATGTCTTTTCACATTATTCATTCATGGCTTCAAGTATAGCATTATGTGAAATAATCTGATCTCATTACTGAGAATTATTTTAGGAGTTAGGCTGAAGGGGGAGCTGTATGTACATTCTTTACATTCCTTTTTGGGATTGCCTCATTTCCTTTGTTTTACAATGTCCAAAGGAAGGTGTAGCGTGAATGTACACACTCCTTTAAGACATTTAAGATCATTTCCGATGTAACAGAAACTTATTGAAGTCTTGCATTTGAAAATTTACCCGAAACGTGACGGACCAGCAACAATCGACTTCAGTCGCAAAAGCTTTACACGTGAATGGTTCAACATGAAAAGACACAGAAACAAAGACAAAAACAAAAACAAGTTTATGAGACATGTTTTACCTCTTTTTGTATACCTCATATATAGGCGCATAAAGCACTACCAACCCTGCACAAGCCAAAGGACAAGGAGTTGAGATTGTTTCAGAAAACTATCTGTTCAGTTGGGGTAATAAAATAGATTGTAAAGCGCACAGAGTTTGCAGTTGAATGGGAATTTGTTCTATACAAAGTTATTTATTATCTATTATTACCCAAACTGTTATTTCACCTCCTAAAACTTCCTCTTTTGATTAGAAGAAGAAAAAAATGTCAGTGAACCAGACAGAAACGAGTAAATAATCTACACACCATGAAGAGTAATCGTGGTAGAACGGATTAAAAACATACTTAGACAGAACATAGTTGGCAGCATAAGCAAACTTTCTGCACTTGAAAAGACTCTCCCACAACATCAATAAAATAATTTACTGTCAAAATACACCGAAAATACTCGCTACGTACCTAGGAAAAGATTTACCTTGAAATACGACCGACAAAAGTACACTTCAATCATGTCTTCACAATGTTGTTAACCAACTATGGTGGAAGTTGCCCAAGAATTGCTTAAAGGGTCCATCAATCCTTTGAGCAAAACGCTTGATCAGTTTAAAAGTGAATTTCTTAATCGGAACAATGTGTTATGCAATCTTTAAGATTTTGATAATTATAAGCCCTAGCCATCCATGGGGAGCTGTATGTACATTCTTTACCTTCCTTTTTGAGATTGCCTCATTTCTTTTGTGTTACAATGTCTAAAGGAAGGTGTAGCGTGAATGTACACACTCCTTTACCCCCCATTAGAGGCATCCATCTTCTAACCTTTGATGTACAAGGCGGGAGATCACCACTTCTATATATAAAGCTGATTTTACACTACCTTCTGCTTATTATGCGGATTTACTATTTGGAGGAAAAAGGGGAGCATTTATCAAGAAGCCAATTTCCAAACCAAACTCTTAGTAATATATCAATAATTCTATTTTCCATAAGATCTCCAGTATAGAGTCTTTCTTAACATAATCAGGCATGCCCCTAACACTGTTCTAAAGTGCAACTTTACCTTTAAAGGAATATATAATCTTCCTGGAGCGTTTTCAATTCTAACGGGAAAACTAAACCCCAAAGCCTCACTGACCGCTTGGAGATTTATTACTACCTACAGCATACTCAACGTATCAATTTGAACTAGCAGTAAATGGGTTTCGGCGGTGGTGTGGCCACTTAAAAGTGAGGAGGCGAGGATACCTGAGTGGCAAAGGGAAATTGCGGAAGAGAGAGAGAGAGAGAGAGAGAGAGAGAGAGAGAGAGAGAGAGAGAGTATGTGAGTGCGTGTGTGTGTGTGTGTGTGTGTGTGTGTGTGTGTGTGTGTGTGTGTCAATTACTCAGAACTAGAGACAAAGAGTGAGAGAGAGAGAGAGAGAGAGAGAGAGAGAGAGAGAGAGAGAGAGAGAGAGAGAGAGAGAGAGAGAGAGAACATGGAATTTCTGTTGAGCTGTGATTTAGATTGCTGCCTCTTGAAACATTACCGCAGCGGATGTGTGGCGCAGTCAGTTACGAACTTGTCCTACAGGATAAAGTTCGGGATTGGGTTTTTCCCGTAATCATCACAACCTGACCCCCCCCCCCCCGCAAAAAAAAAAAAAAACCACTCCCCCCTCCCATCCATGGCCTCCTAGCCCAGTGTCCTAATTAGAGAACCAGGAGTTCTGTTTTCAAAATGGCTACCATCAAGTCTTGCAGGGTTGTAAATTCTTAAAAGAAATAAACAAAGTACTTACATGCTATGTGCAGATTTTGACTCTGGGTGGTCGGGGGAGGGTATTTCGCTTTCCGTGTTTCTACACGTACTTTTTACAGCTTTCAGTTGTTTCCGGTAATAGTTGCAGAATTCTTTTCAGCCTGTTGTAAAACAACGGTATTTTGCTACAATGATACCTGAGAAAGTTAAGATGAATCGTTCTGTTTAATTTTTTTTTTCATCACAAGTTTGCCTCTTTTGTCTCCGAGTTGCAGCCCCGTCTCCAGATGGACATAATAATTATGAACTTTGAAACGCAAGTTCGTGAAACCAATGACGTTTGATAACATTTTTTTGAAAATGAGTAGAATAATTTTGTTAGACCTTTGGTACTAATTGTAAGCTAAACAAACTTATATTATGTTATTTTGTCACTAATCCTATGTACGAAATATTTCCTAATAAATTCCAAACGTCCGTAGATCATAAATCCCCCCCCCCCCCCCCAAGAAAAGAAATATTTTGTAAAAAGTAAATTATATGTATCGAGAGAACAACAAGTCCACTTTTTGCAAAGTGGTTTCATATGCTTGTTTCTTCAAACAGCTTACAAAAACTTCTTAAGAGAAAAAGTCTAAATCCAGTTGTAGGCCAGTATTGATCCCCCGATCTCACCATCTGAAATGGGAGTATTACCATAACACAGCGATTGACCTCTCCGTATTCCGTGTTTGGCACACGCGCTTTATTGTTTAGGATTTTGTCGATCCACTGAATAGTTTCTGGTTTCTGATTTCAGTTTCGTCTGCTTTAGGTTTACTGGTGAATTCAACATTTTTTTGTGCTTTTGTTGAAGTTTATTGGCCTTCTGGACACGCATATCATGCATGTCGTTTCGGAGACGAAACTTGAATTCCAGGGCAATACACAACAAAGTGTGAGCACATTTTCACAAAGGAATAGCTCCATTTCGACTTCAAAATCAACTTCATAGCTTATTGATCAGGTTCGAAACCATCTACCCCGTAGAAGACCCCGCAGCAGTCTTCGTCCATAGAATCAGGCCAAGAGGTGGTGTTTCTGAAGTTACAACTGTCAGGAAAAGGCGACCACCCCTAAAAAAAAAAACCGCAACAAAAATCAAATGAAGTAAAAATAACGGCATAATAAGTAAGAAAATAAATACGATAATAGCATGACCGAAAAAAGAATTTAAAAATGATAAAACAATAATTGAAAAAAGGATAAATAAATAAGCTAATAAGGAATAAATATATAATATATACAAAAAACAAAACAAAACGAGATAACTTGATTCCAAAATAAAACAAAACAACCCTTGGGAACAGAGGTGTTATCATCCACACATAATGATGTCTACAGAGGCTAAATCTTTTGCATCCTTTCTTTTAAAATCGTCAATGAGAGCATTATATTCTTCCAGTCTTAAATGGGTTAGTGGTTCTCAAGGGTAAAATTTAGAACTACATCCTTGCGAGTCAACCAGTGTGATATTCTCAGATAATGCGCTTTTTATTATTTCTTTTAGCAGTTTAGATCTCTCAATGGGCCTGCCAGCGATACCTAATTATCACTACTTCCCCAACTTTAGCTCTGCCCACCCCATCCCTTTCTGCTGCTACTACTTCCCACTTCTCCCCCCCCCCCTCTCTCTCTCTCTCTCTCTCTCTCTCTCTCTCTCTCTCTCTCAAGCACATACTTTCTCCCTTTCTCCTTCTATCTCTCTCCTTCCCTCTTTGTGCGTCAATGCTTGTTTAAAATGTATTGCACAATGTTATGATAATTTTTTAATTTTGTTTTCCTGCAAGACACATTTTTCCCACGATTATTAGCAACGCAAGGCGATCAGAACCCCCCCCCCCCCCCCCCCTCCACCTCCACTATATTCTCTCAATATTTGTTTTGGAAGAAGGTACATCTATAACGTGATGAGATGTATTACTCTCAGATTTTTAGTTCTTCGTGAAATTTCGCAACAAGCTCCCAAAAAGTTTTCACGAATTGGATGAACACCAAGGGAGCTCGATTGAATTTGAGAAGATAGTGAGGTAACAAGGGTGGCCTTAACATGGGGAATATGGCATCGTGGTGAAAGCAGGTTCTCGTCAAAATAATGAAACCGAAGAAACCGACACTTTTCCGTCCTGTGGGCAAATTTTATGTGAATTTAAAACAAAAATTTGAGGGTGGGGGGGGGGGGGGGGTGTGGCACAATACATCTTATTACTGTTTAAAAACTCATGTCTGTGTGGATCAAAAATATCTACTTCTATTCAAGATAAATGGGTCTTTGTTATCAATAGCGTGAAAAATGTAAAAAATTTGAGATGTGATGTCAATGGCTCCCTATGCCTAAAGGTTGACATTCACCTGATTTCACCTTATTGGTGTTTCTATTATTACGACTTTGTTAAAACTTTTCCGTTTTTGTTTTGGTAAGTGTTTTACGGCGCTCACAACTCCATAAGGTCATATGACTGCGCGATTTTTAGTTTGATAGGAATTCATTTTGAATTTTGGCCAGGTGGTGGCCGAAGTCTACTCTTATCGATTTTGGACCACCAAAAGATCTTAAACGTGAGCAACTTGCACACGTGACCGCCCAGAATGTTCGCCTATATGAGAGAAGACAAGGTGTTAGATTTTACCTACCATAAGATCAGGAGTTTGACTGAAAGACAGCAGTAAGAAGTTAGTGGCAGTAGAAAGGCTACAGAAAGAGTCAGGAGCCCAAAAGAGGGGGCAAAGGAGGTGAGGGAATGAGGTCAGCAAGTGGAGACGAAACCAGACGGAAGACCATTGATAGAGAGCAAGAAAGGAGGTGAAAGGAGAACATTGTAGAGAAGAAACATTTTCCATCGTTGTCCAGATTCGAACCCTGGACCTATTTAATGAGAGGCGAACACTGTAACTTCTCGGAGCGCCCTATTAACACTCTAAAGATAACTGTTTCGTTCATTTACACAGTATGCAGAGTATACAGAAAAGCTTTACAGAAGCACAATAACAGCAAAAGGTGAGAAGCATGTTGGCTGAGTGGGTGGAGTGGGGGGGGGGGGTAAAAGTGGCGAACTTTTTGCTTTGGGTCGGGGTATTCACAACCTACGAGAAAAAACATTAGAATGAACACCCTTTTCTAACAACTCAGATTTCGAACTTGGGAGCCCTTTACAGACAGAAAGTATTGCTCCAACAGAAACAAACGACGCAAACGGAAAAGCAAAGGATATCTTGAGGATTTTAAACTCAACTCCAAAGGTTTGAAGAATTCGAACTCCAGATCAAAATAGTCTAGAGCCAGCCCTCTTACTAAGTCAAATAATGCCCCTCACTAGGCAAAGGGGCAAAAACTCTGGGGTAACAAAGACCAAAGATTATTAGATTTTGGGGAAAGAATACATCAAAGACAGGGTCAAAAGGGTGAGCATCGCGCTCAATTTACCTGTCTGACGCCACCCCATAACTTAGTTTTAACAGCGAGGCCGAGCTTTGATAAAATAATGAATAGCAAAACGTAATAACCCAGAAAATGATAGGAGAGAGGGAGAGAAAGGTAGCGAGAGAGAACGAAAGAAAGAAAGAAAAAAAAGAGAGAGAGAGAGACAGAGAGACAGAGAGAGAGAGAGAGAGAGAGAGAGAGAGAGAGAGAGAGAGGGAGATTAAAAAAGGAATAGAAAGGAGAAAAGAGAAAGAGAGAGAGAGAGAGAGAGAAGAGAGAGAGAGAGACAAAAAGAGATTGGGGGGGGGAGATAGATAGATAGATAGATAGATAGATAGGTAGATAGATAGATAGATAGATAGATAGATAGATAGATAGATAGATAGATAGATAGAAAGATAGATAGGTAGAGAGATAGAGGCACAGAGAAACCCAAACACACACAGAGAGATAGATAGATAGAGAGAGAGAGAGAGAGAGAGAGAGAGAGAGAGAGAGAGAGAGAGAGAGGAGAGAGAGAGAGAAAGAGAGAGAGAGAGAGAGAGAGAGAGAGAGAGAGAGAGAGAGAGGGGGGGGGGGGAGCGGACATAGAGACAGGGTGTGGAAGGAATAGGGCAGGGAATGGAGAAATTATAGGATTATGGAGTGTACCCAAAGGGGAAAGAGTTTGCAAGAAACTATTTCTACACGCAATCATTGTAGCTGTTTCATTACACATGTCTCACGATCTTGAAACGTTAACTAACAAAAGCTATCTTTGAAGCAGCTTTTACCTGTACCTTCTGTAGATTTTAAAAATCTTTGCATAGACATGAATATCTCTATATAACCTTTTAAAATTGTGATAAATTCCTGCATGTGGTTTAAGATGTGTCGGTGTCATTGTCAGCTTTCATTTTTCTCTTCATATTGAATGAAATTCTTAATCTTTTTCAAATGTAGGGATTTTACACTCTCGTCGATACAAATTAGATCATTTAGGAGATGGCCTTATGACCCTACCTGTCAGGGCCAACCCGGACTGAGGGGGATTCAGTATACTAACAGAAAGGTATACTCGATAAAAAATTCTTCTCACTTGGAAATCAAACTCAGGTCTCCTGCGTGCGACAGCGAAACGCTTAACCGCTGCACCACAGCGGCCAATGAAATTCTTTTATGAATATAATAATTAAAAATTTTTAAATTTGGTATATACCTTCATGTGTGTTTAACCGTTCCTGTGTAGCCACGAAAAATTATTGTGATAATACAGTATTATCTTATCTTATCTTATCTTATCTTATGCATGTGTGGTTGTGATTTTCGTCGGTACAAAACCTGCAAAATGAAGGAGCCTTTTAATTTTCTTAAATTCTTTATAAATATACGCGTAGTTACGTAAACCATAATGGACTGTCTGGAAATAAAACGATTTTCTTCAAAAGGATGAAACATGTTTATGGGCGTTTCTTTGCTCTAATCATGTTTTACACTGACGTTCATGAGGTTTGATGATGAGCACAGAAGCAAAGCATGTGTATTAAAAGATCATGTGCTTTTTTGGGTAGGAAATCCCATAACATCAAGCTGCTTAATGTTTTTTTTAGAGATGCAGATGCTCCTACTAATTTTTTAAGTTGTATTTTCTTCTAGCAAGTTCAAAATGTGTATGTGCCACGACGTGGTGGAACCGGGCGCTCGTCCGTTTTTTGGCAAGTAGAGTTATTAGTATCGGCTTAAATTTTGTTCACGTGTCTTGCATTTGGTAAAAGAAAATGCCCATCTACCCGGAATAGAAGTCAAGATACATGTGATTGAGGTAGATGGGGTCACCTGGTGTCAGAGGTAAAATTAGCGAGAAAATAGCCGCCAAACTTTGATGACTTCCAAAGCTTGAGATCAACGTTTTTCAGTAACATTCACACCTCATAAATGTGTTTTTAAATGGACAATATAGGTGCTGCCCCCCAAAAAAATTAAATATTTAAAGGCCCCCAAACCCCCAAAATTAGAAAAAAATTGCCCGACGGCCATACAAAATATTGTAGATTTCTTTGATTTCATTATTTTGAGGAGTGCCGGATTACCCCACGATGCCTCACATGCTCACATAAATTCCTTGTCGTATTTGAAAAAGAGATAGACGTGTATTTTTTATCTTTCCGTGTTTAGGCCCACGAGAACGAATAAAATTATCTTTTCTCTCTCACTCAGGGTAAACGTCAAAACTGATTGTGATGCTCAAAATCCATGGTAGCCCTAGTAGCCTATGAAGAACTTCTATTCGAAATACTTTGTAAACTGGTATTCCCTGTCCTAAAACTCTCAGAAGTAATATCAGTTACATAAAGATCTTTAGATCATCTAATGAACAAGTGTTTAGTAACCTCTGACCCACAACTGATACCAATCAATACCGGTGACGTGGAATTGAGATGGGTGGTCAGTGGGGGTATGTCTTTGAGAAAAACACGCCAATCCCTGCTTAAAAAATAAGACTGGTCGCTGCACTGTGGTGACCAAAAATGGTGTGCTTGTACTGTCTGTGTGTGACATTGTGAGTTATGTGGGGCTGACATAACCTATGATTTGATATAAGTATGTACATGAAATGCTACACAATTTTCCCCAGGAGGAATAATGGAAGAAGTAGTACTGCTTTACTGTTTTTCTATTTTAAAAGATAATGAATAAATGGGGTAACATTCTGTGTCATAAGCACCTGGATGGCTTGGGAGACTGATAAGAGGGCATTTCATTGACAGGACACAAGAATAATATTTGTTCGAATATCAATCATAATTGTTTTTATTCCCTGGCAATTTCATTTTAGCAGTCCACCGGTTTACAGGTGGCATCAGCAGCGGTATTAACAATAATGATTTATTGTACTTTCGCCTTAGCAAAGCCAGATGCAAAAAGAGCAACAGACGTTTCCAGGGACGAAACTTCAAAGAATAGAGTCTACATCTAGAATGACGAAAGAGAAAAAAAAGACCCCACACAACTCTGGAAATGAGCACACGGTAAAATACAAAAATCGAAAAGTAAAATACATGAGGCTAACGATGATCTGTCTAGATCCACAAGCTGTAATCTGGAAAGGAAGAGAGAATGTATTTTTAATTTAGGGGGGGGGGGTGTCGATGCGTGCACATTGATAAATTATGGCAAAAGAGTTCTGGGTAGCATTCACGATATGAAGAGCCTGCATAGCGGATGCCATCAGTTAAGTTAAAAGTCAGAGCTGCACTTTTATACGTTTTGTAAAAAAATGGCAAGCTCCGTTGTGTTTTGAAATGAATTTCACGAACACCGAGACAATATTGTTATAGAATAACAAATATCATACGTAGCTTAAAAGTTGAACGCCCCCCCCCACCCCGCACTTTTAGCTAATCGCTCATACTAGAAAACCATATAATTCGATTTCAGTGCTTTAAGTTTAAGTCGGAGCAAAATGAAAGTTCCATTGCCGCTCTCTCACACCCATTTGAGGCAGATCTTATCAAGGTCGTTCATGTATAGAGTGTTATACATCCAAAAAGTGAAATGATACATATTCCTTGCTGTATTTAAAATATATTTTGGAATCAACCCTGAAACATAAATCTTTTCTCTTTAGGGACTAGGAACACTGGGACACTCCTTTTGATTAAAATATAGTTAAGTGCCAAGACGCAGCACGTTTGTATGGTTGCCTGCTTGCAATAGTGAGGTAAAGAAATAACAAAGTTATTCTTTTAGGCTCACTGGAGGGAATACAGTATATAAAGAATAACACATTACATCTGCATGGGTTTATAATGTCCAATAGGAATAAATAGTCTGAGAATAGGGTTTGTTGATCTTGAAAAGAAAGAAATTTATCAAAACTAGATCTAGTAAATAAATTAGAAACATAAGCAATAATTGAACATTAGGCCTGTAGATGAGACTCAGAAAAAAATAACGATAAGGCTGTTAAGAAGCCTATTTGGGTCAAAGGGTGCGATGATCGACAGTGAAGTGAAGGGAAGAATAAGTTGTTGTGACTCTAGCCAGCTGGACAGTGGCTGCTTGAGAAGGGAGGCAACGCCCAGCATCACCTGGCGCTCCCGCGCACGGCAAGCCAAGAGTCTTCTTAACGGTTTCCCTCACTGGCCGGGAGGGGGCATGAGTATGATAGGGAAAGTAAAAGGAAGGGGGAGAGAGAGGAGCGCAAGGGGAGGCAACGGAGAAATCATCGCGGACTTTACGAAACGAATCATCGTAAAATTCTCTTCGTGTGGGAGTTCAGGGTAACAGATTTGTTTTCAAAGCATCTGTTTATTCCAAATCAAGAACTGTGATTGATATTAGCTGACTTGTTTGTATGGTTTATTCTCTTGTGCGACCATACATCGATTTTCTTTCCATGCTTTGTTATTTCTGATGTATATATAGTGTACAGGCATATTGATTTGCTAAAATAGCGAAGTCGTACCAATCAAAGCTTTTTCCCCTTAGCATCAGTTGAATTCCTGAGAACTTTCATTTGTGCTTTTGTGCTTTTGTGGACAGATGAATTGAAGTCTTCAAGTATCAAGACTTTGGCACTATTTATTTCAACTGACGTTCATGGAACTTGGTAAGTGTCTTTTGTTTGTTTTTGTTTTGACGTGTCATTTCACACTTAGACACACGTTGATAGCTAATGAGGCAGTTCCAGTTGTTGCATTACTATAGGCTTCTCATAGCCTTCATTCATTTTGAATGAACTCATTGAACCCACCCCCACTTTCCCCATTTACAATATACGAGGAAACCAGACAGATACCATAATGGCTACCGCCACTTTTTCTCAACCCAAGGCTAACAGAGAAGTGCATAGGTGCTTCGTCAAGGTATCAGATACGTTGTCACACACAATGAATCAATCGAGGCAGAAAACGTTTCAACAAGATGAGATTATTGATGGACAGGTTGCAGAATTCAGCAATCCAACTAAATAAGCCAGACTAATGGCCACCGCACACATTTACCCACTTTCCTCTTTCATTTTGCGTGATACTCCTGTGTTAGCATTACGTTGTGTAGCGGAAAAAGTCGCCAGCTGAATCAATGCCCCAGTTTCCTATACATTCTACTGTGACAATGGTAAAAGGTAAGCTCCATTTACTTAAAGGCTTGCGAATTAATGGCACACCTCGACAATTATATTGCAATGTGTAAATCCGGTCCTTTGCGTATTGACCCAATACAACAAGAGGCGGGCAGTGCCAATTATGCAGTTGCTCATTTCCTTTTACTCGATACCCAACTTTTGTAAAGGCACTCCTGTTTGATGTTTATTTCTGTTTTTCTCTGACATAAAAAACGAGGACTAAGCCTAGAGGATCAATCAAAGGATGTTCACGCATCATATTATTATCTTCTACGATGCGAGTAACTTATTGATCAATCTTTTTTCTTTTTCGGGGCATCAGTTCTCAGGATTAAGTAGAATGTATATTGAATCAAATCGTCGGGTCTGTGTTATCGGACTGTGACATATTGGGCTGCTGACTGCACACTTACCAAATGATATTTAAAAAGGTCTCGGTTTAGACTCGTGCCATCTGTCAACCTTTGTCTTCTAAATCTTTGTCATGAGACACTTGTCACATTGCCAAAAGGTATTCATCATTTGTACAGTATTTATTTCTGGAAAGGATAAACGATTTAACTGTATCAGGAGTTCAATAGATAGATGGTTACTGGTAGGCGTACGTGGTGTAATCTTTAGGTTTTTCATCGCTACAATTTAAACTTGAGAATTTGAGTTCTTCGTTTGAAAGTTTATCTTATCGAATGCCTCGAATTTTTTTTGTTGGGCTACTGTATCCCTCTCAGCCCGAGCTGGCTCGGACAGGCAGGGTCAGAACTGCCAGTCTCATAGATAATCCAGATTGTGTCGATGGGGGCCTAGATAATTCGCCATCAATCAAGTAACTGCCAAACAAACCACCCCAAATTTCCGGCTGGTGACTGCCGAAAAAGAACTATCTTGACCTATTTTAGAAGATCGACCACTGTCGGGTAAAAGAGCCAGCCAGAGATCAAAAAGCAACAATTACGGGACGATAGAACCCTCTTCCGCTAGCGAGCAACAGAAACAAACACGGCTGATTTCCCAATATCAGCCCTGACGGAATTAAACTGGCATGACCGCCGCCAATATGGAAATTTCGCTAAATAATCTGGAACACGAGAAATGGACGCTGGCTCTCCGAGAAAGGAAGTTGTATACATTATAAGACTAATGGTTTTTCTATGGACATTCTTGAGTGTTCTTCGGGAGACAAAAGCGAGCCTTGATACGGGTATTCAGTGCAACCTACATTTGAAATCGATGGACACTGACTGAAGGAAATAAATACTGAGAACAAGAGGGAACATCGGGTTGGTTTCTGGGTGTGATCTCTATCTTATTATGCAGCTCGTTTTCGCAAGAAATGCTGGTTAAACTAACTCGTAATGCAATTCTATGAGCACACATGCCTTCTGACTTTTGTTCAATGATCGTACACTTTCTTGCAATAAAAGCACATAAAAAAAAGTGGGTGTATACTCTCCGAAACAAAGTTTTGTTATGATCCTCTGCCTGTTGTTGTCCTAACTTCTCCAAGGTTGTTGAAAGTCGTTTTTAGTTACAAGCAATGTTATGTTTAGTAAACAGTTGTGACTCATCGTTCAGATCATCAGGGGCGTTGTCCAGCGTTGTATGGTTTGTGTGCCAACTGATATAAGAAAATACCAACTATTTGAAGAGGGGAGTAGAATTGAGATGCCTTTTATGCTGAGGATGAATTACGTTTATTATTTTAGCTTGTGATTGGTCGAAAGGATGGCTGTCGGTGATCGGATTGTTTTCTCTCCTCGGTGATGACGATTGTTTTAAATGGTGGTTTTTTTTGCACCCAGGCACTTATTTGAGCTTAGTGCTCATAGCGCTGTAAATCTGAGACTCACGAACAAATCATCAAAAGTGCCAACTCACAAACAATAACAAGAAGAGAAACTTAAATAAAATGTTACCAACTGCATAACAACAACAACAACATCAGCAACAGCAACAACAGCAACGATAGCAACGTCACGGATATTGATAACACATACTCACATAAAAATGCCCATTTACAAACAGTTTTCATTCTACACGCGATGACACATTCTTACCGGATCACTGTTAGCTTAGTTGGTAATGATAAACGTTACAGAAGACCCGTGCTTAGACCCACACTCGGGCGTTCTCGAACTTTTGCTGTTCAGTAAGCTTTCATGGCTCTCCACCCACTTGGATGGATCCTATCGGAGGTGGACGTTATTGAGCCAAGTTCCGCCCCTAAAATGACCAACTCAGTCTTGGAACAGGCGTTAGATACTAATACTGTTCTATTTCGTTCTCTCGCACACAAACTTACTCAAGGAACAGGTAAAAGGTAGGCGCTCGATCAACACAACAACGCCCACTCTTCTGTTTACCAATATCCTTTGTCATCAGCGCGTTATTTCTGTATGAGCAGATAATAGGAAGCGATCAATAACTCCTCGTTGTAGCAAATCTATTCTGTCTACAGATTATAATTACTTACAATGTCCCTCAATGAAATATTTTGTTCTCCTTCTTTTCGATGTTTCTCATATTTTCCTTGCTATTATTACTTTCGTATTGTTTTGGAGACTTTGTCAAATTGATTCCAATTCAAAGCGATCCGAGAATATCAACAGTCCGCTGTCCTACCATCCTACCA
The DNA here is from genome assembly GCF_000002075.1 of Aplysia californica. NCBI lineage: Eukaryota > Metazoa > Mollusca > Gastropoda > Aplysiida > Aplysiidae > Aplysia > Aplysia californica. The sequence continues at coordinate 255,141 of NW_004797733.1, read as the reverse complement.
TCCTACCAACCGGAAGTACAGCATCCTCTTCTGACATTGACTTGCTTAGACAGAACAACCTCGTTGTGTACTGTTGACAATACCTGTTCAAACTATTCTTCCTGTTGATCTCTTTTGCCCTGCGATCTATAGATTTGAGGTATGGTCTAGCACACCAATTAATTAAAACAAAACAAACAAACCCAAAACCAGCAACCCCCCTCCGCCACCCCCCCCCCCACAAAAAAAACAAAACAACAACAAACAACCAACCAAACAAAAAGTAACACCAAAACCTCACAGGTGGCTCTTGCCCGTTGTTTTAGCCCTCTGTTAAAAACTATTTCAGAGGTGGGGCCTCCGACTGAACGTCCATCTCAGATAAGTCTGAGGCTAGTAGGCGTGGAGCTTTGACAACTCCACAAACAACCAAAGGTCGAGAATGTTCCACTGGGATTTGAAACGGGTCATCTGCTTTGTAGCCCAGCTTGATACCAACTGAACCACATTCACGCCCCTCGCTTGCTTTTGAAAAGACATATTATTTGTGTCTAGACAGACATTAAACTTGTACAAAAGAAAACCCCAAGAGACAAAAAAATCCTTTCAGAATGATTTCCTCTGTCATCAGCTTTCGGCGCATCGAATCCTCTACTAGAACTAGCAGCTAAACGTGTTGCTCACTGCCTTGTTATTCAACCCACTGGTAGGCTTTCATTTTGAACTAAGTTAAACTCACCGATTCGCTCGAAAACAGACCCCCACATTTCTTAACTTATCTGTGAAAGGACATCGGTTTTGTGAGGAAAAAATTGAAAAAAATCTAATATACCCTCTTTTGTATTTGTTGAAGGGTGGTGGAATCAAGCACTCGTCAGTTTTGGGCATATGGAATTATTGCTATCAAATTAAAGCTGGTTTATTTTTCTCAAACTTGACAAAAACAGTTTTGATTTATCTGCATAGAAGTGAAAATATATGCGATTTAATAAGGCAGGGTTTATTTGCTGTTACAGGTGAAAGTTTCTCCAAAATTTGACGAGCGCCGGATTCCACCGCGATGTCACACACATACTTTTTGAAAGAAGAAAAGCGTGGTACTGCGTCCCCAGGCACGTTGTTACATGGCTTCCATCCCTTGGGCTTGGACATTTGGTCGGACATTTTAAAGTGTTTGTTCCAATTTTCCCTCAAACATTCAAGGTAGCGGAAAAAGCGCCAGTCGTGTGAATAAATTTCTATCCAGAAACAGTTATCCGTTACGAGCATCGTCTTTTTATCGAACCACTCTGAATATGGAATGGTGTTGTTACAGGCAAACGATTTCGCAACATCTTTTCCAACGTAATCTTCACCTTGCTTGTAGGAATTGCTTTTCATTTTTCTTTCTCATTTCGTTTATTATCTTAACTTCTGTCTACTATCTCTTCCCCCTATCTCCCTCCCCTCCGAAAGAAAATCCCCCTACTTTCTGCCTGAATCTTCGATGCAAAACCACAAGATTTCTCAATGTCCCCCGTACATTCTCACATTCTCTTTACCAGAGCAGAATAACTATCACTATGTACAGACAGTTCCCATTTTTTAGATAAGAAATGAGGACAGGGAATAACACGACGTTACCTCATAAGGCAAATTTTCATTTGCCAAGAAATCCAAGCACTAGTATATTTTGACATTTTGACACGATTTGCCATCCTCCCCCCCCTCTTTTTTCCCCCCAACTAGTTTTCACTGCTTTCCCATTTTGGTTATAATATATTTGCCCCCCTTCCTTCTTTATAGAATAACCTCATTGTAACATAGTGATGTGAAGATGGGGAGTTTAGATTTGGTGCAGTCTTATATCGACCTTGCGTTGAAAGCCGTGCATTGTTTGTGTATATATATATATATATATA
>NW_004797733.1:248298-253150 GCF_000002075.1 Aplysia californica | reverse complement strand
TGTGTGTGTGTGTGTGTGTGTGTGTGTGTGTGTGTGTGTGTGTGTGAGTGTGTTTGTGATTCTTTAATATTCAGAGGTGGTCACCCTTTCTGTTATGTGTTCGTTTATCTTCAAGCCCTGGTGCCCATGACAACTTGCCAACCCAAACACCCAAACACCCTGTCCGCTATCCAGGAAAAAGGTAATTAACACAAGTGGAAATGAATGCCATGTAAATATTGAGCACTTTCTGTATCACTTGTATAAGCAAACGACCGATATGTTAATTAGCATGCTTTTTTCCCGTCCTAAAGCTTAGCATGAGTATTTTCAAACTCACCAAATAAGGCTTCTGGGCCTGAATGGCTGTAGCAAGTTAAAAAAAAAACGTGGCGTCTGTCTATTCGGAATATAAACTTGTTGTGCTCTGTCTACTTGTCTGCAGGTTCTGCGGTGTTTTTATTCCTTAGCTGAAGTGTTTCAGATTTCCCTGATCTCCATAGCTATGAACGTGTCTGAAGTTCCCCGTTTAATGTCCTTGTTTTGAATTTATATTCACGCTGTTCAGATTACCATTGTTGCTGTTTTTGCTTTCGGCCAGGTTCAGAGCTTCCTTCGGGTAACATGCGAGGCAGTCCAACCTTCTTTTGTTTTCTTTACTCAAAATCTGTCGTCTGATGAGCGAAATGTTACGTTGAAGATGAGAAGGAGCTTCTCTAGGACCTAAATGTTTTGGAAAAGTTGAAGGAATGTTGACGGCGCCGGGTGAGGATGGCGGATCTTAGTTCAGTGATTTTGAAGTGGGCTTGAGCCTCTCCAGTGGGTTAAATTTTTTTTAAAAAGATCCCTTAGCCATTGTCAGTGCTCTATTCATTTCTCTTTCCTCTTGTGACATGTCTAAGCTGTTCACCTTCGAGTAGTGGGTTACGAATATGTCAAATTTCCGCCTGTCAGATGAGACTAGGTGTCCGTTGTGCTTCATCGTTTCATTTTGGTGAATATATGTCTCTGATGTTCTGTTGATTTAAAAAAAAAGAATCAGTTTCCATTAGCGCTATCAGATGTCGCCACGTATAGGTTTTGACCGTGTCGATAGCCTCCTTTGCTTTCTAGCAGGCCTCAGGCCACTCTCTTTGGCTGGTGCTCACCCCTCAGCGGAGTTTATTCGGCTTGCGGATGGTTTCACCTACTTTGGGTATTTTCCAGGATTTTACTCCCCTGCCTGGCTTTAATGTTCCAATGTGGTTGTCGGTAGAGAATGTCAGGATGAAGTTAAGCTCTATCATTATGTTGCGAACAGTGTAAATCGTCTTCATCCGCGCGTTGATGGTCGTTTCCACTTCCTACTTTTGTTGTTGCTGCTGTTGCTGCTATTGTTGTTGTTGTTGTTGTTGTTGTTGTTGTTGTTGTTATTGTTTCTTACAGGGTAGGTTTCTTTCTGCTGTTGTGTTTGATGTCAAATTGATCTATTTTTTTCTTTTCTCTCCTATTTTGTAACTGTTGTTCAATGTTCCCCTTTCCCTTTTTTAGCTCTTAGTTATAAAAGGGATTTTAAAAAATTTTGATCTGGCGTGGCGTAACCTTTAAAGTAGACTCTAGGTTTTTAGAACGTTAACACCCCTGTTTCATTTCAGAGCAATAGGTGCAATTCCACGGTCTGATAAGCGACACTTTTGTTTCCAAAGTAAGTGATTCTGGCTCTGAACGTGATATGATTTGTCTTTTAAACACTTTCAACACCCATTTCTCAAATGGGCAGGTGGTTAATGGAGTTTAGTATCGAAGTAGAGTTTAATGTTCTGAGATTTAAAAAAAACAACCAATACAATAAACACTGTAGATGCTATTCTTCGTATTCCACGTGGTCCACTTAATAATAATAGATAGATAGCATTTGTATAGCAAAAATTCCCGCTCAACAGCAAGCTCTTTGCGCTTTTCAATCTTTTTTGTTACCCCAGCAGACCTAATAGCATCCTGAAACAATCTCAACTTCCTTGGAAGCATACAGTGCAAGCTGCCATTTTATAGGCCCACTTCTTCCTATACATGGGACTACTTCAGAATCTCCTTTCCCAGTATTGTCTTTCTCTCCTCTTCGTTTTGTTTCCCCTTCTTGCCTAATTTGAATAAACGTCGCAATAACCACCTCCAGTATCTACACTATAGCCACATGTAAGGAGAACAACAACATCGATTGTGACCAAATCAACAATAACGACAGCAGCACGCTCTTCGGGGCTCCAAACAATTCGGAAGGATAGGCTTTCACACACACACACACACACACACACACACACACACACACACACACACACACACACACACACACACACACACACACACACACACACGCATACACACACACACACACACACACACACGCATACAGAGCAGCTGCTGCAGCAGCAGCAGCAGCAGCACCACCACCACCAGCTTCAAAAGATGCAATAGATAGTTGTCAAAAAGATGTCTACACTTGGGTATTGTTTCTGAACTACAGTTTCGAATGAGGATGGATTTGTTTCACGACCGGTAACATTTCAGCAAGCTTGTGGTTGTTTTCTCCATTTTCGTCTCTTACGCCAAAGAAACGACAACTCAGGGTCTTTTGTTAATAATGCCCCCCCCCCCCCCCCATGCGTGCGATAGGGGAGCACCCCATTCCCCCACTTTTATCCACCCTTTTTCTTTGATCTTTCATTCTCTAGTCCACCACATTTCAACTGAGACTGGTGCTTATGACCTCGACTCGATTGTCGAATTTGGAAACATGTACTACGCCCTAAAGTGTATTCTTGTGTACTTTGCAGTTGAAAGGAGCTAGTAAAAAAAGTTTCACCTTCACTTTCACCTATCCCGTAGTCTGGCTAAATATTGGGGCACCACTGTAGATTTTACAACCAACTTCTTCCACTCTTCGTGGTTTTGACAGAAAACTAAATATAACTAGAAATATTTAATTTCAGCTAAGTCGCGCATAAAGATATCACTCTCTTGCTTTCTGCCTGGTCTTTCTGTCTTTCTCTAGTACTTTGCCTTTGTTGCTCTGTCTCGGTCTCTGTCTCTGTGTCTCTCTCTGTCTCTGTCTCTCTCTCTTTCTCTCTCCCTCCATCTCTCTTTCTCTCTCTCTCCCTCCCTCTCTCTCTCACCCCCCTCCCCCCCCCCACACACAAACGCACACTCCCAACCACCCTCCCTCATAAATAGAAACGTACTCATAAATAGAAACGTACGCATAAACGGCCTCAAACTTGCACCCAATCTCCATCCATGAGATGAGAGATCCTATTTCTCTTCTATTCCCCATAATTCCAGTTTATCGTCTCATTTTCAGGGCAGAATATCATAACCACCATCACACCGTTGATATGTGAGCTCTAACGAAATATAATCTTCGGCTCCATCTCTCTATCGGAACGTCCTAACTCACCCCCCACTTCCCAAACCCCATGTGATTTCGCTTACGTAAAAAAAAAGAAAGAAAAAAAAGAAAAAGAGAAAACCTAAGGATTTGAGGAGGGAGGGAGGCCCCTTGTAAATATGGTTTTCTTCAAAGATAGAGGTTACAATTGTCATTTTATAGACTATTCAACTCAAGTACGCAATATTAGCTCTTTATGGTCACTCCCTAAGACAAACTATGCACCAACATAACTTTTTCTACAGTCTTGCATTTGTCAAAATCCCCTGTTTAAAGGGTAAAAACACCTGCATTTTTGTTAACTGGCATTACAACACTTGAACCAGAATAATTTTATTTCAGGACATTTTGTCAAAATCTCCTGTCTTATTGTGAAGCCGAGGAAAACTATGGTGGTGGTAGACAGGCGATGATGCTTTTATAGGTATAATCCTATTTGTACACTCAAATACATACACTTGCACACACACACACACACACACACACACACAAATACACACATACACAGGCACACATACATACCCACGCACACGTACGTACACACTCACACACACACACTACTACACACAAACACACACACACACACCCCTACACACATACACACAACCAGACACTCACACACACATACACACACACACACACACACACACACACACTCAAACACACAACAACACACACATGTACACTCACACACGTGCGCGCTCACACGTTTTTATCGCAAAATGAAAACACGAAAACGCTCGTATCGGTATAGACGAGCGCACTGAGCCAAGTCAAAACGAAATTATGATAATCAATATGATATATTTTGGCGTTGGGAATATCAATGCGTGAAGCGATAAAAAGGGCAATGATAAAATAATGTGACAAAAATGTTTGTGTATAGAAAAGACAATGGGCGACAAGTGCACACGTTTACTATATTATTTTTTATAATTCATTATGTATAGATCTGTGTTTATGTACTCCTCATTATATTATTCAAATCTAAGTAAGACTGGCAAGTTTTGCGCTTATCCGTAGATGCTGTCTCAAGTGTTTTTCTATTCTATAGTTGTCTGAAGTTGAATTGTTTTGTTTTTTTCACTTTCTGCGATAAGCTACAGCCATACAGGTTTTCAACTGTAAGAGAAGGTAAAGTAATTAATTCCGTTGTCCGTGGAGCATTTCCTTAACTTTGAACAGCAACACGTTTTGCTGATTTGACTAATTTTATTTTTCTTATTACTTGTTTTTAGCGTTACTTTACAGTTTCACGCAAATCTCTGTCTTTCTTACCTCCTCCCCACCCATGTATAACATTTTATTTTGAATATCCGGTCAAATGATTTCTTGGTCATCACTTTGAATACAATATTAAGACCAAGGTCATCATCACCATCACCATCACCATCACCATCATCATCATCATCATCATCATCATCATCATCATCATCATCATCATCATCA
>NW_004797733.1:223622-247511 GCF_000002075.1 Aplysia californica | reverse complement strand
AGAGAGAGAGAGAGAGAGAGAGAGAGAGAGAGAGAGAGAGAGAGAGAGAGAAAGAGAGAGAGAAAGAGAACAGACAGACAGACAGACAGACAGACACACAGAGAGGGAGAGAGTGAGAGTGAGAGAGAGATAGATAAATAGAGATACAGAGACAGAGGCAGAGACAGAGACATGAGCATAGACAAAGACAGAGACAGAAAGAAAAAGTCTCGTTTCAACCAAACACCCTAATCACATCGATACACACAATATTACTTTCTATGTAATAAAGGACATACTACTAGACTTTTCACACTCGATTCAGAGCCTTAGGAACGAGTGGCTTCACTGTCTAGTTTTTCTTCTATCTTTGTTAAATAATTTAGCTCAGACTTGTTGTTTTGCATACGAAACGTACGTCTGCGGTAGGACTGAGTCAGTAACAGGCAGCCTTGGAAGAAATGTTGAAACCAAACCAAAACCAAAAACGAACAAACAACAACAACAAAAAACCCCGCGTCTGATGATATCACAAAACTTACTTGAGACCTCCTTATTACTTTACGCCCCCTATCCCCGCCAAATCTCTTTGCAGAAGTGAACGTTTGAACTCATGTTGTGGGACAAAAATTAATGTAATGTTGTTGTCGACGTGTACAGCAGCAGCAGCAGCAGCAGTAGCAGCAGCAGCAGCAGCAACAACAACAGCAACAACAACAATTAACCTTTTTTTCTGAGACACATTATGTTATAGACTTACTTTTCCCTGCACCATGCAAAAGAATTGCTTGCTGGAGAGCAGGAGTGCAACAACGTTAAATATTAATGAAGAAAACTTTCCACGAGAAGAAAAAGACATTTAGAATTCAAATAAAAGCAATATAATCTCCTGTGATGACAGCAATATTCAAGGAAACAGTAACCCTCACTTCGGAAAAAAGACTTAAATTTGTGCGCTACATCAGGTACTCAGAATCATTTTTGTTGTTGCTGGGATCCGACTTCTAAAATATTATGTATATTATATTAATAAGATTTTCTTCTTATACAATCACTTCATACACTTAAAAGGAGCAACCCCCCCCCCCAAAAAAAAAAAAAAAAACAAAAAAACCCAGCATCGTCACCGCCCACAATACTTTTTCCCCTCGACGAACTTTTATGATCATTTTTTAATGTTTTCCTTTAAACATCGTTTACTCTTCACACATTTCGTTGTTCACTTTCGACACACCAAGTATTTATTTTTTCAGAAAGGTCGAAGCCAGCGAAGCCCTGTCACATCCTTTGATCCACAGTTCACTTCTGTAGATAATTATTGTCAATGTTAGCACGCAAGCAAGGTAATATTTCTATCTTTGTCTGGGAGATCTTTCCTTTTTCCCGGACCAAAATATATTTTGTAGTAGTACAGTTCTGCCCACCAACTCTATTTTTTCGTTTCCACACACAGACATAAAAGTAAGAGGCGTCCCCAGAGACGAGATCTTCTAATCACTTTCTCGACGTGGCACGCATTCGCACAGTTCAATATCGGTTGTCTCTGCCTACACCTCACCGGTCACTGTTCACCCTCCTATTTTTCAGCAACATTTTTCCCTAAAAAAAACAACCCCCAAACGTTCCCCTACTTTTAAATAGAAATAGACCACACAGGTAACGGTTGCAGTTTTAGGAGACAAAAGGGTTTTAAAAACAAAAACAAAACATTTTTAGTTTCTTTATTTTACTCCTGGTTGTTACTATACTTATACACAGCCATGGGCATGTCTTCGTTTGGGATAAAATTATGTCAATATTTTTGTTTGCGCTCTTTGAATCAATACTGGCTAGTTAAAATTTGAGCAAGATGGATTTGTCAGATTTCACTGTTTATGAACACAACGAAGTCGTGGTGTTGCTGCATTTACTACACAAAAATGAAATAAAAGAACCCCCTCCCCCCCTGCATTTACTACATAAAAATAAAATAAAAACAAAGTTAAACAAAAAAAAACAACCCCCCCCCCCCTCCTATCGTGCGGACCAATTTACTCAGGCATACATTTTGAAGAATCAACTGAATGTTTAATTTGCCTCTACTTGAAGGTGAAAAAGGCACTGCATGGAACGACAACGTGCGAGGTCCACAGGCTGCTACTAAGTATTAAAAAGATGGACGGACGGGTTTTTTTTGGTCTGAATACACTTTTAGTAGTACTGAACAGTTTACGAATCTCACACGGGCTTAAGCTAAGGTTCATGCTCGTTCTTGTTGAAAAAATGTACATGTACTTGTGTTGTGTGCACGCATCCATGGGTGTACGTATGTGTGTGTGTGTGTGTGTGTGTGTGTGTGTGTGTGTGTGTGTGTGTGTGTGTGTGTGTGTGTTTGTTCTGTTTTCTGGTTTGTTTGTTTTTTGTTTCATTACGGTGCTTTCTCCAGCGCGCGTGAGAAAGTGCTTGGGTGCATCAACAAACAAGGGTGGAGAGGCGTTGTTTATCGCAATTGTCACATACACTTCAAACGGTCTAACAACCCACTGCTTATACAACTAGATTTAATGCTGGACACAGTATCTACTCGATCTGACAAGTTGAACGAGGAGGTGAGCATCAGACCAGGAGAAGGTTGTTTCTAGTGGCGCTGAAAAGGAAGGAATGAATGAATTCTCAGATGGAGATGTCGGCTTTATCAGTCGACAGCGCTAATTGCTTGACAAAGGACTTACAGTAACTCCAAGCTCTCTATTGCTATACTAATCTTCAAATGCTGTTTCTTTAGGTTGGTTGTTTTGGAGTAAAACAAGAAATATATCAAGGTTGTTTTAGAATACGAAAAGCAACTTTATTGGGATGGAATGTGTTTTTTAATCAACACAAATGAGAGCATTAGAACTGCATATACATTAGCTTACTTAAAGAGTACTAGGTTAAGAAATGAGAATTTTATTTTCATTTCTCCTGTCAGGAAATCATCAGAGATGGTACATTTCTGAGAAGTTTCTGTCCATCTTGCAATACATATTTTATTAGTTCTTTGCACAATCGGAGTTATGTATGCATTTCTTAAAAATAACACCTGCTTTTTCATTTCATTCCTGAATTTTTCTTTTTTTTAAATTTCCGGACGCATAGGAAATTATATGCCATCCTGCTGCCTTTTGAGAACACCTACCAAACAAGGCATAAATCTAACCATTCGGCTTTATCACAATGCATCCTTTGTACACCAGCAGAGGCTTTTCAGTGAGAATTCAGATACCAAAAACATCAAACGCACCGTACCATTCTCTGACAAATTCCACTGCAGAAAGCTGCCGGGTATGTGTTCTTCAAGCAGCTGTGTCCCTAGCTAAGAGTCGCACGTAAAGAATGAAGCAACACCGCGTAGACTCCACAGCTGAGATAATGTACAAACAGCCCAATTAGGGATGTTCATATCGAGGGAAAAACAGCTGCCGGGTGGGATGTGAATGAGTTTTCCGTTAACTACTTCCTGAATAACTCTTCTTTCTTTCTTTCCCTTGTGAGCAATAATAATGTGTTTACATGTCTCATGTGTTGATTGTAAAATAAAAAGCCTCCCTCCCCAAACACACTCACGCCTATCTCTCCCCGCGAATCTTGATCTACGGTACCGTTTTTTTAAAATGCAGCTATCTTTAAAATAAAACTAACGGTCCTCTATGTACGTTACTGTTGTATGTTTAATTCATCGCGGCGTTCCTTCTCGCTTGGCTTTGTCTTCCACATGACAAGTGGACATCCTTAAATACATGGAAATTTTTCCGTCCAGAGTCTGTTTCCCAGACCGCTGTAAAGTTAATGATGAAGAATGAAGTAAAAGAGGTCTTGACTACTTTTAAGGGCACTATCCTCAATTTAGGCTGCATTTTGATCCAATAGCGGTAAATATGACTAACAAATAAGTAGCCAGAGGACAGCAACGCACCAAAGACCTAGTGTGATGAATAATAAACACAACCCAGAAGTATAATTTGCATGCTTTGGCGAGAGGCAACTTGAAGTCTCAATTGCTTATCTATTTACACGCATCTACCTGATATTTAGTAATGTCACATATTTTCAAACGGTCTAACAAAGGAACTGCTTATACAACTAGATTTAATGCTGGACAATGAGTGTTTGTGTGTGGCTAGAATGTGGGAGAGGGGAGAAGGGCAGGTTGAAACACGCCCAGGTCATGATCTCCGATACTGTTCTAATTCTGACATTTTAAATCGTGTCGAGTTCGAAATGTCTTTTTCACGTTTGTATACTGAGTGAAGAGATATCCTGGTTTATTTCGGCTCTCTTGTCTTATTTCGTGGTTCTGTAGAATAAGGCACTTAGTGGTCAACTGTATTGGAGGTTCCCCTGTGTTAAGAAAGTCGATTGCATTACGTGGCCTCAAAATGAAGCTTGATCAACTCCTTCTTTCAGGCCTAGCGTAATCAATCTGCAATTGTGTCCACCGCGAAAAATAGTGGACAGCCTGATGAGCCTTCGTTCCTTCGGGACTACGCTGTCTGAAAAAGATTTAGAATTTATCTGTCCTCTCTACAGTGGCTTTGGTTCTCTCGTCCATCTGCAGTATTCTTTAGCTTTCTTCACTTTGTTCTTACTTTGTTTTCTTTTAACCATGAAATAAACAAACATTTGGAATGGAAGAAACTCCAGGAAAAAATCACTCAAGAAGAAGAAGAAGAAGAAGAAGAAGAAGAAGAAGAAGAAGAAGAAGAAGAAATCTTGAAACAGAAGAGACACAGTAAGTAACGAGAAGATGGGAAAAGAAAAGGAAATGTGATGGAGGACAATTCTTGGGTGAAGGTTGAAGAGGAAGTGTAGTGTGAGCAGGCGTATGAAGAGAAGGAAACGCATGGTGAAGAGGCGGAGGAAGGAAATGAGACAAGACAGAAGGAAGGCTACTTCTGACTGTTGGTAGATAACAGATGATGAGGATAAAAACGACAACGCTATCGTCGATATCAAAATCGCAGAACAGCTGTAGAGAGAGATAGTTAAGTTCTGGTAGGGGTAAAAAAGAAAAGGGTCAGTGAACTAATGTCGCCGAGTACGCTATGTGTGGGTGTCCGCCCGCTGTCGATGCAATTGTCCGCTCTAGGCAATCTTTTTCTTCAGCTTCCTGGCGCTGTTTAATCAGTCGAAGTCTGTGTCGAATGGTGAGAATTTAATTGTCTGTCCCTTCATCCCCCAGACCTCCAGCCCCCCCCCTCCCCCCGCACCCCCCCCCCCTTACACACACTCACCTACACCCACCCCACCCTTTCACGGGCTATACTCGCCAACATAACAACCCTCTGAACCTATTTGAAAGGTTCAGCTTCGAACCAAACTAAACCCAACCAAACTAAAACAAATTGGACTCGCATAGTACTTTTACGCATTTTAGTGTTCTCATTTCGCGGGTTCGTGATATCTTGGGGGTTTCTCATATTATTTATTTCCACTATTTTCTGTCCCCTCCTTTTCCCATTTCCAACTAATGACATTCTGTCGGTTCTTGAGCGTCCTCGGGGGTCTCCGTAAGGAACAGTTCTTGCAGGTTTGCTCTTAAACGCCAAGGCTCTTCAGTTCGATTCTGGTCTTAAGGTCTTTTAGAAACCTTATGGTTTTTCCAGAGTGCGCTCATGGATACACTGCTTCTGATGTTACCCTTGGTTCAATATTTTTTCTTTGACTTTTCTCTCTCTGCTATACAGTTGCACCCAATTTCTTTGGTTGCCGATTGACAATATTGTGTTCACTCATTATTTCGGTTGTTTCTGCTTAGTGTAAGTAAGCAACACCGTAATAATCAAAGTCCTTTTTCAAAATATCTTGACTTTGTGTTGTAATTTGATCATTGTTCCCATCCTTCAGAGTATGTTACTTTAATCTAATTACTTTCTTAAGTTATTTTTAAAAAAATTTTCTTTCGAATTTTGTCTTGTAGCTTTATAATGTCTGATCATGTAACCATGTACCATGCTTATATAACTTTACAAAAGGGTTAGCTCTGATACACCTGATAAAAGTAGATCTTTATGACCTGGCTGATTACTATTTAAACAAAAGATATACGTCATGTATAAATAATAATATTAAACACATCGTTACACACGCACTCACTCACACACACACACATACACACACACATTCACACACACACACACACACACACACACACACACACACACACACACACACACACATATATATATATATATATATATATATATATATATATATATATACACACACACAGATGGAGAGACAGAGAAAGAGAGAGAGAGAGAGAGAGAGAGAGAGAGAGAGAGAGAGAGAGAGAGAGAGAGAGAGAGAGAGAGAGAGAGAGAGAGGTAAACATGTGAACTGACAATACTCAAATAAAGATAGGTAGACAACAGTCAAATGAAGAGACGGCTGGTAAAGAGGCTGAGAGGCGATAGATAGATAGATAGATAGATAGATAGATAGATAGATAGATAGATAGATAGATAGATAGATAGATAGATATGTAGATAGATCTCGGGTGAATTCTAAATACGCTCGTGAGAATAACTTTTCTGATTAAGCACCATAAGCCCTAAAAAAAAACGTGCAATTAATTTTGATCGATGGATCTAAAGCTTGCCAGGTGATAATTAAATCTACTGACGGGTTGAAACCCAAGGGATAAACAGAGAGGTCGGTGTAAAGAACAGTTCACTGTTGTGAATGGGAGGGGTCTGGGTTTTTGGATCTCGGTTTTTCTTGTGGATCAAAGACACATGGTTGTGTGGGCGATGAATTGTGTAGGTCCCTGATGCTCAGACGTGGGATGATGGAAGAGGTATTTCTCTCTCTCTCTCTCTCTCTCTCTCTCTCTCTCTCTCTCTCTCTCTCTCTCTTTCTCTCTGTGTGTGTATGTGTGTGTGTGTGGGTATATGTGTGCGTTTGTTTGTGTATGTTTTTGTGTCTGTTAGCGTGTTTGTGTATGTTTGTGTGTGTATATGTGTGTATGTATGCGTGTGTGTTTGTGTATGTTTGTGTGAATGTGTGTATGTGTTTGTTTGTGTATGTATGTGTGTGTATGTGTGTGTATGTTTGTGTGTGTATATATATATATATATATGTGTGTGTGTGTTTGTGTATGTTTGTGTGTCCTTGTATGTGTATATGTTTGTGTGTGTATACGTGTGTGTGTATGTGTGTGCGTGCGTGTTGGTGTATGTTTGTGTTTATATATATGTGTATGTATGCGCGCATGTGTGTGTGTGTGTGTTTGTGTGTATGTGTGTTTGTGTGTATGTGTGTGTGTGTGTGTGTGTGTATGTGTGTGTTTGTGTATCTATGTTATGTCTGTATTTTGCTTTACTGTCGCCTGAAAGCAAATGGCTGGGGAACAAACGGAAAGGTATTAACTCAGATGAGGACATTGAAATATATTATGTGCATGAATAAAGGTACGAGGATATTATCGAAATAAGAAATAGGTCTATACACGGCATACTAAAATATAACAGAGGCGCAGACATGAAAGAAGAGGGCAACTGTTATTGTATTCGAGTTTATTTTGATTCCCCATACCTGGATTTTTTTTTCTTTGTAAAAAATTTGCAGGATCATTGAACGCATAGTTTGTTCCTTGCAATTAGCTCTGGGTAGGTCGCGGAAGTTCGTTTCCATGAATGCGCAATAATATAATCACGTGTAATAGCATAAATCATATTATAATATATAAAATGTGTAGAATAGACTTCAAAGGAGTTTATCGAGTGATCAGGAGGGCACGGTTCAGTAAACTTTATGATAAAGATGAAAGAGTTCCTCATCCTGCTTTTTTCTTAGTATCTGAACACAGATTAAGAAGCCGACAGTAGTATTTCTATTTGTTTTACGACGGAAAAAATGTTTCTTGTCCGCAGTGCATTAAAACGGGTGCTACTGTAGAAATTTAGAAATTCAAAGCGCAAATAAAAAAAAATTCACAAACGAAAAACCCACTCCAATTATTTTTTTGTATCTGAATTGTTTAAAATGAAAGTGTTTACTGCTCTTTTTCTCAACTACTTATCGCCCCTCCCCTCTCTTGCTGTCTCTCGTCTACCCCACCCCTCCCTCCCCCTCTCTCTCTTTCTCTCTCTCTCACTCTCTCTCTCTCTCTCTCACTCTCTCTCTCTCACTCTCTCTCTTTCTCTCTCTCTCTCTCTCTCTCTCTCTATATATATATATATATATATATATATATATATATATATATTCTCGTTATTTTGCGCACTATCCCATTCTCTTGACTCCCCCTTTTTCAGTCTGCCCAATGTTTTATTTTAAAAAAAAAGTTTAGTATGGGGTTTTACGGCGCTCGCAACTGCATAAGGTCATATGAGCGCACTGACTAATTCTATGTGTCCCCTCGCTAACAAAGCTGGCTAAATCAGGGAACACCATAATTTTTGTTGTGGGCGAACTTTGATGTACGGTCCAACATTGTCGGATATGTGAGTAATGTATGCAATTTAAAAACGAAATTAATAGTTTAGCTGTTATTTACTCTTTTCTCATACATATATCTACTGGGCCGGTTGCTGAGTCCTTTATCAACAGTACATCCGACAAATGTCTTTCCATCTGAGAGTGTCTCTTTCATTTGTATTCACTCTGTATCGTGTTTGAGTCTAAAGTGCCTGAGGGCGAATGTCTTCTCTTAAAGTCTTAGGACACGACAAGGGATTACCAGGGGTGGGCGTGGATTGACCGACCCGTGATAGTGACGTGGCATGAAAACACAGGATTTAACTCTGTGGCGGTTGGATTGAGAGAGAATTCTTTTCGACATTGAGGCTCTTGTCATGCAAAAATGCGAGGGCTTTGCATTTCATTTGAGGGTGGACTGTGTTTAAGCTTTCGAGCTACTCAGATGTCTCTGCATTTTCTTTAAAATGGATACATTTTTGGAGCGCAAAATGCTCAAAGTGTACCTCTGCACATCAGCGCTTGTTTTCTTTTTTTTAACGCATTGATGTTGTAAAACGTTCCCCAATCCTCATTCCAGATAAAACGAAAAATGTAAAATACGGACGACCTTTACCAAAGTAATAGTCAATGTCAGTATAAAAGATTGAAACAAAAGAGGATCTGTTAGTAATGTAGACAAGGTAACTTTAAGTGTAACTAAATGTAACAATTACAAATTACAACAGTAACAGCAAGCTGATTATATCTTATGGGCTCGTTCAGGCTGACCATGACGAAACTGCCTACCGGAATTTTATACAAAACTTTTCTGAGTGGTGTGAAACTCATAATAAGCTGCTTTGTGACCCCATCCCCCCTCCCCCCCAAAGAACTGGTTGTTGACTTTAGAAAAAAATGCCCCTGCTACCAATTGAAATCAAAAAAGAAAAAGTCGAGCATGAGTCAGATTGTAATTAATATTTGAGTGTTACAATAGACAACAAACTCGACTGGCATGTCCACACTTCTATCCTGCATAAAAAGTATACAAAAGACAATTATTTTTTTTCTGAGGGAGCTCATGCATTTTAAAGTTGATAAATCATTGATGTCCATATTTTATCATTCAACCATAGACAGTATGATCAATTTCTGTATGCTTAGGCCGAGAACACAGGACAACAATATTTATTAAAAAAATTGAATCGAGTGATTCGAAAAGCATGTAAAATTTCAACATCTACATTCCCCTACTTCGACGAATTATACATCATCGCTTGCCCAAGAAAAATTAATTCCTTCTTTTTGGACAATAAACATCCCCTGTTCCTTTATGTAAAAATATCAGTCAGAAGTAAAAGACGTAGGCTTCTGATCTGTAACAAAAGAAAGACACAGAAGGTCATTATGCCTACATAAAGTCAATCTTACCATCATCCATTAAACTTCTATCATCTTAATCGTCTTGTTATAAGTATTCCTATATCCTTTAAAGAATGCATCAGAAAACCATTGAGTTACAATCAGAATACTGAGTACGTATCTATGTCAACACTATTAATATTTATAATTACAGTTCCTTTATTTTAATATGCATGTGACTGTGAGCCCGTGTGTGTGTGTGTGTGTGTGTGTGTGTGTGTGTGTGTGTGTGTGTGTGGTTGTGTGTGTATAGATGTGCATATGTGTATGCGTATGCGTGTGTGTGCATGTTTGTGTGTGTGTGTGTGTGTGTGTGTGTGTGTGTGTGTGTGTGTGTGTGTGTGTATGTGTGTGTGAGTGTGTACGTTGTGAAACACAAAACCAATGTGCCAGGATCAAGACAATAAAGATGCGTCTTATCTTATATTAGCTTGCTATACATCTCAGTCACAGACCTTTGAAATTAATTTCCCTTCCCAGGAGGGAGAACTTACTTTATGATTATTAAAAGAGCATCATCTTAACTATATATAGAAAAGCAGGAAATACAAATAAAAAAACCCGAACAAAGTGTTAGGTCAATACAACATATATACACAGCATTCAAATAATCATGAAACACAAGAGAGACACATTCTCATCTTTATGTAATAATTTTCATAGTTTGTTCATTTCTTTGGTGTAACCAAAGATAGTACAAGACAAGATGGGCCACTCAGCCTAAAAAGTGTCCGCAGGAAGTATGCTCTTTGCTTCAGATGGCGCTGCAGTCTGTTTTGAAGCTCTCTTTCGTTTTTCCAGAAGAAGAATAGGAATAGCACCTCCTTGCGTGCGCAGATCGACTGCTGTTCATCAGCAGTTCGGGTATGTTCAGTGCGGAGTTTTATTTTTTTTATTATTTTAATGACCTCTCGCCCTTCATTCTAAAGTCAAATTAAACGAAGAAAACCATCTCCTTTTCCTCCGGAAGAGGTTTTTTGTCAGCGTAATCATTTTTAAAAAGCGTTCTTCCGAAATTTATCCCAAAACTTGCTAGTTTCACTTTGATTTTTAAAAACTCAAGTAGGGTAACTCTGTTCGCAAAGAGTGCGCTTTTGTGAAGAGGGCGCCACCAAATTTTGAGGACACTTTTTTAATTGGCTCAAAGAGAGAAGTGGCCCATCTTGTCTTGTACATTCTTTGGTGTAACTTCAACAAATATAGATATCACAGGGCACTTCACTAACATGTTTCGGTCTTGTGAGAGACAACGTTAAATCTGATGTCCCTACTCTTAAATCAATATTTTGAAACGAGAGAGGGCGGGGGTGTACGTAACAAGGTATTGTTTAAAAATTAAGAAAAAAAAGAAAGAGAGAGAGAGAGAGAGAGAGAGAGAGAGAGAGAGAGAAAGAGAGAGAGAGAGAGAGAGAGAGAGAGAGAGAGAGAGAGAGAGAGAGTCTCATCTGTACTGAAAGCAATATCCTTCAAACGCCTCACAGCCGCACATTCTAGTTTCCACGATATAACTACTCTTCTTCTCTTCATCAGTAACAGTTTTGTCATATTATATTCATTATCACTCTGTCCAGAGCAATGTCACATTCGTTATGCTCCCTTGCTCGAGGGAGCGCGCCCTGGGCTCTCGCGACGACGGCGGCAACAAGAAAAGTGTGTGGTTGGCGGGTGCTCTGGTGTGGTTTGCTACTTCTTTCTTATGAAACATCTATCGTCCTTATCTTCCCTTCTTCTTTTTTATGTTTGTTATTCTATTGTGCGGTGGCGGAGCGGTTAGTGTGCTCGTCTCTGAAGCGGAAAGTCCGGGTTCGAGCCTCGGTTCGGACAGGGACCTTTTTCGCCCCCTCCTGCCCACCCAGCGGTAATGGGTACCTGACTTCGAGCTGGGGAAGTAAAGGCGGCGTGGAAAGGGACTGGCCTCCTTACCCTAATGTGTCGAAGGCCCAGGAAGTTGTCTCACTAACAAGACAATCCCCAATGTCCGGATCGGATGCGGAAACAACTTTACTTTTTACTCTCTTGTAACACCTCTAATCTTCTGGCTCTCATATGACCTTATACAGTTGCAAGCGCCGTAAAACTTTTACTAAAACTAAAACTAAACCTTCATTATTTCACGCGCTCTACTATAGGCTTATAACAAAGCAAATGTTAGGCAGTGTGGTGGAATTAGGCTCTCGTCAAATTTTGGGCATGTAGAGCTATTGGTGTAATCGTAAAGCTTGTCACTTATCTTTATTTGGATGGAAAAAATATCCATTTATCTTGAACACGAGTCGAGATATTTGCAAATGAAGGAGGTGGGGGTCACCTGTTTCAGAGGCAAAATTAGTGAGAAAATTTTAATGGCTGCCGAAAATTCGTTACTTCCTTAGCTTAAGAGTCCGTGGTAGCTGAAAATTTACATTTTTTATACCTTTAATCAACGTTTTTCAGAAAAAGCCACACAGAAATGAGTTCTTTAATGGGCATGAAAGGTGTTGAACCGAAAAACAAAATTTGATAAAAATTCTCAAACCTGCAGAAAAATGCTAGTTTCTTCACTTTGATTATGTTGACGAGAGCCTGATTCCACCACGCTGCCTCACAAATATCATATTATCAACACGGCAACAAACTGCTACACCAGCAAACGCTCTCTTTTATCAGATCATCCTTGTCAGGTCCGTCGTCTTTCATCATTTAACATTCCTCCCGTACACGCATGCATTTTTAGTGGGAAATTTTCCTATACAAACAGTGGGTCGACAGTGATAAAGCGCGAAAGACATTTTTGATGAAAAGCCCCTTTCTGTTATGTGTAAACAAGCCCACCTGTGAGATGAAAGCCATTTGTCATCGAAACATTCTAATCTTTAATGACTCCTTCTACCATCACGGTCATTACCCGTCTGCCTTTGGGGGAAATATCTTCTTGATTTCACCTTTCCTGAAGAACCCTTTGATTTCTTTTGATAAAAAGCAAGGAAAACGGTGTTTAACCTAACGGAAAACGAAACTGTAGTTATTGGTCACTGGACTGTTTGAATCCACGTACATTGATATGTTATTATCAAATTAAACCACACCTGTATAATTTATCCATTCTTCGATCAGGCAGTCTCCAAATATCATTGGTTCCAAATATCTGATACGCTTTCTTTCTTTGTCGTCTGGCTGTCTATTTTTATCAAGCCATACGCTCTTCCCCCTTGACCACTCCTTCTCTCTGAAGCATCTCCTTACTCACCCCCCCCCCCTTTACACACACTCTTTATTCTTTTCCCTCTTTCCTCAACTGGAATACAGGGATGAAGTCTGTAGACATATACTAACCGTTTTTCGTTTTTCTTTTCAAATGCTCATCCATTTCAACACTTTTCTTGACAGATATATCATTATATGGATTCACCCTGGCTAGTGACATTATACAATACTATACTTCATGCGATAGAAAGACAGAGAAAAAAATAAGATGTCTCCATTTTCATTCTACAAAATGAATTACACATGCATGAACAAAATGATATTCTTACGTCGTCAAAATTTCGTCTTACAGATGGGTAAAAAAAACAAAAAAACGTCGAGGAATCTTGAAACTACAAACGTAACAAGATATGGATTATACCTTCAACCCACATTGGTCATAATGCTGATTACGTCAGAAGTCTTTAAAAATCTTAAATGAAACGCAACTATAATAATATCTCTTTTCGAAGATAGCAAAGTAGGTGTACTTGTCCAAAGGGTTTGTTGGTTAGCAGATCTTGAAGGTAATAAATAAGAAAAGTAAACACTCCATATAGTACAAACCAAGTAACAGTAAGCCTTCTGACAGAAACTGTGGTGCAAAGCTTCTTGATATGGATGCCCTGCATAATAAAAGGGTGTCCCAAACCAGTAAATAGGCCATACATTATGGGGCCAACAAGTTCTTTAACTTTCCAAAAATGTGTAGGCTTTACTGGGTTTCTAGAAAATATTTTTTTTGTTCTCGTGATCTCTACAGCGATCAGAATGAAATGTTAGATACGTCACAAGCTGAGATGTAGATACCAGTGCAGATATTTATAAAATGCAATGTTAAAACCGTAATAAAGGGAAAATAAAACTTACAAAAATGACAGGAATCCGAGAAGGTCAAGCATGATTTATAGATTAAGATTAAGGGAAGTTCTTGCTAGGTTACACAGGTAGTAGATACATGTACCTGACACCACACGGTCGGGAAGATGTTCATTCGGTGAACCTGGAGAACTCCTGCTAGAAGTCTGTGGTTAAAATCAGAGGTACCGGAACCAAATGAGTGATAAGGTAAATATGTAATGATGATAATGATCAAGGTAAGAAGCCGAAGTACTAAGGTAACAAATAGCTCATGGCAAGATACAAACTAGGAATTGATACATTTCATATATTTTACTGTTTTTTACAAAATTGGTAAGAGATAGTAGATGTCAGGTCAATATTGCCTATAAGTTTGTTTTTTTCCTCTATATTTAATGTCTAACTTTTGTTGACAACTTCTAGCCTAACCATTCCTTCAGGACGCTTAGTGGGTACGGGTACAACAGACCTATATTATTGCACGACAAGATTACATCGTGCAAATGTTCGTCGTGCAGAATACCACGGACAGCCATGTCAGCAATGTTTTAAATCATAAAGAATATTTTAAAAAATACCGCTTGTTTCTTCCTTTCTCCCTTTTTGTTGCTTCTTCTATATACTCTTACCTCTGAGCCAAGTGGTCCACCCCAAGACCTATTTATGTCGAGCAAGATCTTAGAATGCTGTTCCCCAGAACCTCTCACACCTGTCGGAAAATGCAACAAAGTAACACATGAATGAAACTTTCAGAACTGAGAACGATGGTTGAATCTGATTTAAAAAAGTACACGTTACAGGCTCTCATTGTTGCCGCTACATCCTGGGCACAGCCTTCATTGATTTCCAGGACAGAACAAACACGTTACGAAATACACGCCCACAACGTTGTTTCTTTTTACAACAAAATACCTGAAAGATTTTTTAAAAGATAGGTTTGGCCTTTAACAGGGTGGAAACACTTATCTTAATGTTTTGAAAGACTGGTATTTCGAAGAAAGCATTGCCCTGTTCGGTTTTAAACAAGTGAACGTTACCTACAGGCTTGCTTTGATTCTAGCAACTAACACAGAGGTAAGGAATCCGCAAAAAGTAGCACGTACCAATGAAAAGAAATTTGAGAACGTACGAAATAACACCAAGAATATTGCAGCAACTGGGCGGATTAAAGGGAAAAGATGAAACGAAATAGCTTCTGATCTAAAACACCAAGTCATAAAGAAGTAGGGAACAGGTTGCCACGAGTTAAACCACGAGAACGGATGAGGAATATTTAGTCAGTATTCTGAAGTAAAAAGGCAAAGATTAGCTGATTTTATTTCTTCTCTTTAACTGCCTGTTTTACAGAGCATTGATGGTACTTTATAAAGACAACCATGTTTTTAGTGCCCCACTTACATAAAGCAGGCGTCCTATGTGATCGAGGTCGGTTTTAGCTCTGGCAAGTAATCTCAAGTGAAAGAGAGAATGTTGCTAAATATTCTTTAAAACGTGATGTAGTCGAATCAATAGCAAGTAAGCTATTGATTTTATTTGTTGTACATGCAATTTTAATAGGGACATTTGAGATAATTGCATTTGGGTTTTCCATAAAGGGAATGCCAGTTCAAATATATTATATTTTATTTTCGTTGTAATGCTTTCGTTCCTTTTTTTACAACGCTATTGTAAAAATATGATCGAACATTGGTCAAGAAATGCGAATACCTTCAGACAAAAGGGACCATATGAACACGAATGCAAGTGTCTGCGTCAAAGACGTATTGTGCAGACAAAACTGATTACTCATCTATGCCTTATCACTGTGTAAATGATTCGAAAATTCTTGGTGCTGATGTATTGCTGAAAGGCAGGAGCAGGGTTTCGGTGATTGGTTCCTTGGTTAAATAAGAAGAGGAACGTAAAATTGAGCATAGATAAGGTTATCGTCCAGCTCCTCTCTGGCGCACAAGGTATCAGCAAACAGGAGCGTTAGCCAACGCGAGTACGGCCAGGTTCTTCAGCTATCTCCCTCCTTTTACCACCTTTATCAAGCGACACGATTCCATCAATAACTCCGTATTTTTTTTAACCGCGCGTGTTATTTCTTGTTTTCGATCTGAGAGAAAAGTGAATTTTGCATCGTGGAAGCTGCTTTTCTGTGACATGTCGTTGTTAGCAGAGGCATTCATTATGATTAGTACAAACAACGAGTGACGAATCAGGTAAAACGTCCCTCGGAAAGGAAAACAAATAATCATAGGTAAAAACAACAAACGTGAATGATTGAATGTGCGTATAAATAAAGACGATGTTTTATTTGTTTTTCCGGTATCAAGAACGTGAATGTCTCCCTAACGTGTATTTGTTGTTGAGAAGAATCTATTGCCACCTTGTTCTGTCACGACCAAAGCCTGTAAGAGCTCCTTTATGTTTCGAAAACACTTCAACTGTAAATATTTTAATCTAATGCTGTCAGATATCGCAGATTTTCCCGAGATCTGAGCTGTAAAAGTCTAGCTTCTACACACGCTGCGAAAGGTCACCTTAGCACAGGTAAATGAGCTTCAAGTGAGGGAGATGGCAGGGCAAGATTAATGTAGCTCAGGCTGTGCCCTTAGCTAGGTAGATACGCCGCACCTCGGTGCTGGCAAACCAGTTTGGCATATTTGATCTCGGCTCTCTTGAGTTTCTTTTTGAATTTGGTTGTTTAAGGACTTGTCGTGCTTTAACATCGTTTTTTCTCGTGGATTCTTTGGAGGTCTCATTTTTTACCAATACCACCTCGAGTGGGCTATGAACTCACACTTTACTGTTATCTTAGCGCAATTAAGAACGGTAGATCAAATATATCAATTAAGTAGCTCCTCAAAAACCAAAGTATGTATTTTTCTGGGTTCTATAAAAGTCCATAACTTGACCTCTTAAAGTTTGAACAAATATTTTACAGTGCAAAGGAAACATTTAATTCTGCTATTTTTTGTCAAGAGCAGGACTAAAAATGACATGTAAAAAATATAACTGAGATGACATTGATAGTGGATATTAGTCACCAGAAAAAGCTGCGAGGCCTGCCCGAGAAATAACTAGAAAAAGGCTGTAAAATAAAATGTCTTTTCTTCCCGATTGATATACAGCTACACTGTTAGTGCTGGGGTAAACATTCCTTTTATTCCACATCGTAGTCCCCATGATCAATCACGTATTTTCCCCATCCTTGCATGAGTAAATGCATGCCATACTGGTAGAATTTTACGCCAAGCGACCGAAGACCCATCTCTGACGTACTCCACAAGATTTGTGTTAGTGATATTCTCCCTGGCTAGTATGGGAATCTGACGGGGTAAGATGAGGACTGTAATCCCAAAAACTTTCATAAGGTTCATGGAAATCAACAGCTCACTCATTCCCATTTTGCCTTTATCGTTCCAACAAATGCCGTGTAAACGTTGATGTGCTTTGCCTTGTGGTCATCTGTCAACTGTTGTAGAACTCACCATACGGAGACTTTTCTGTATCCCACCTCATTAAATACAGTTATGTGAACTGTTAACTTAAAGATCTAGGATATCAGCAATTTCAAATTTTTTAGTCTCATGTCATACAGAAGGAGCTTTACAATAATTTCAGCATTGTTCTGTTTTGGCAGGCAGTTGAACATCTCTAATTTGCTCATCGTGTAGATCTGTGTGCTCCTATGTCGATAATTGCACTGACGGTAGACCTATGACTTGCTGAAAACATTATCGTCGTACAAAATTTCAGATTCCCTCTGAATCTCAGCGCAAGATTTCCCTTTTGTGAGCAGAAAACGTTTTGAAGCTCAAATCTCTTCTTTCGACAAATTTTGTTGTGATGTAGTAAAATGGCTACATTTATTATGTTATGTGTAATGGTGCATCCGCAACCAGTATTCATAATATAATCACTAAATACTTTTTACAGAATTGAAAAACATTAGAAAGTTATTTAAATATGACAATTTTCCAGTAATTTCTTGGACAGCAGGTGTGCCTGTGAAAGACACAGAGCTCCTGAGAGCACCAATTTGCTGAGCGGCCGACTGATTTCTTGATTCCATTTAAGGAACTAAATTATTTCCGGTAGAAAAGTAGCTTTGTAACTTTGAAACTTTGACAAAATCTGTAGCTATGTAAAACTGAAAAAAACAACAACAACCAAATAGCTCATGATGGTTAAAGAAACGACACTTTAGCTAGTTACGCTTTTATTGGATGTCTGTACAGTCACATATAAAAAAATGCGTTACTTTTCATGCTAACAGATTTCAGAGTCACGAAAAGACTGATCGAACAACACGTTCACCCTCCTGTTGACTCATCGCTTCCCACATAGTATAATATGTATATATTATATTATAATATAATGAGACGATTGTATGTCCGGAGAACAAGTTGACAGGCTGCGGGGTTGTTTGAAGGGCTTGCTGATTCCATAGAAAATGATCAGTGAGTGGGAGGTGTAAGCAGATGGGTGGAAAAATCAGGAGCACAAAGCATCCTTCAATTTTGTTTTCTACTCTAACCTCTTCCGTAACTGTAGGTACGGGCCTAATCACACAGATTTTAAGGGTCATAGGAACAGTTTCATACTTTCTCAAAACATATTCACTTAAGTTCTTATATTCACTTAAGTTCTTATATACATGTACAAGGACCATAAATCACATTTCTGAGAATGTAATTGTTCTGAGGGAAGAACATTACATTTAGGATAGATTGAATCACAGGTTTACTTGCCAATTTCTGTGGAAAATAACCCATGCTATCACATTTGAAAGGACCTTATAAAACGCAAAACAACATTTATTTTTCGCCAACCTCTGGATAACATACAAGTGTATTTTATATATTGACCTAAATACACGAATAGTTGTACGGTCTTCTCGTCTCTTTCCGCTTATCCCTATACCTTCTCATTTTTCGCCTGTCCGTCTTGCAATGATTGTGTATATCCAATTACCCATCTCAATCATTTTGCATTAGTTACTCCAGGAATTTCTTCGATTCTACTCTTCTTGTTCATTTTCCTTTTAACTTACCCTTCCTCCACCACTATGTTTATCCTTTCCCCTCCTCTTCCCTCCCCCTCTCTCTTTTTTTATTACACACATACACACATACACACACATACACACACACACACACACACACACACACACACACACACACACACACACACACACACACACAAGTAACCCCCATCCAAGCACACACAACCACGAATACTCATACATTCTCCGTCTTTGTCTGTCTTTGTCTCGCCCTCTCCACCCCCCTCTCTCGCTCTCTATCAATCAACAATCAACCAATCAATCAATCAATCAATCAATCAATCAATCAATCAATCAATCAATCAATCAATCAATCAATCAATCAATCAATCTATCAATCAATCTATCTATCTATCTATCTATCTATCTATCTATCTATCTATCTATCTATCTATCTATCTATCTATCTATCTATCTATCTATCTATCTTCAGCCCCCCCCCCCCCCATGTTTCCTTCAGTCCATTCCGTTCCTCAATGATTTTTGAAAACACGTTCTTTCTTCATCATCATGCTTTGAGTTCTCTATTTATCTGCCCCCACTTCCTTCTGCCATCATTCTCTTTTATACGCACGCACTTACAAACAGGAACCATCACGGCTAACCAACCGCAGACATCAGAAATTGCTTTTCTGTGAAACCCATTTATATCTTTGGGTGAACAGCAAACAACTTCATCTCCACTAAGAGATGATACGGACAGAGATTGTTTAGTAGTTTCTGCATTCTTATCTGTTGGCAGCTTTCAAGACTATTCCGTTCTGAGGACCTCAAGTGCGTGTGAACATATCTTATATATTTTTCCATATTTTGCGATCTTTGAGTATTAATAGCTGAATAAAGCTGAGTTCCAACCGTTAAATGAACACGACGTGAAGAGAAGAACAGCGAGGAAATCCTGCAGACAGTTTCTTAACTTAATTCGTGTGAATGAGTGTTCCGTCTTAGTTAAATACGCTGAACCTAAACTAAGTAACACCGAAATATTTTACAATTCCGATTACACCCCCTCCCATATTTTCCCTGTATATTACTTTTTAGGGGAGAGTAAGCACAAAAATGATTTCTCTCCTACTCGTAATCTTGTCCTACCTGCAAAAGGATCAATGATAAGTAAGGTACTGACTTGTACAGCTTGTTTTGTCCTTACATACAGGTACACGTTTTTCTGGGAGTTTGTTGCCTACAACTCTTGTTTCGTATATTTGTAAGCAGGCTATGCAGGAAAAGCAACCACAACAAATATACAAACAAATCAGTAACCGGTTTGTTTTTTCAGTCAGATCGCAAAAAACGTAGCACCGTTTTGTAATGTGCTTGACAACTTCACGCTCAGATAGAGGCAAATACAAAAAGAAAAAAAACCCCAGAGAAATTTGCGTAATCACTGCAAGTCAAGTTTATCAATTCTCGGATATATAAACATGACACTACCTGAACCCTCCCAAGTGACAGTAACAAGTGTAACCACCCCCTACCCCCCCCCCCCCACCATCGCTCCGCCCACCCCGCTTCTTTCAATTGTCCACACATAACTAGCAGCACCTCCTTTCCCTATCTACGTCACCATTATAGGACAATCATTAGCCCCTTATTCGCGTATACCTCCTTGATGATTATGGCTTTAGATGGTGACCCTTCCCCCGAGTCTAACGTGCCAGACAAACCTCATCCTTCTCGTCCTCCTCTATATCCTTTGGCCAAACAGTTGTGATGAAAGGTCAGCCGTCTCAGCCAGAGATGGTTCGTGCGATTTTACGCTCAAAGGCTTCCTCCAGCTATCCTTCAGGGAACCCGCACCTAAAAAATTGTCGTGCTGTTAAGGCGAGTCAAATTGGAGTAATTGTACTAAGGTACAGGGATCTCGCAAGTTGCTGAAAATCAATCTTTCACATAAGGGTCACCATTTCTTTTTAGACCTTTACACGCCCAAGGGGCTAGATGTTTTAATGTTTTCAAGCCCCGAAACGTCGCCAGTTTTATGAAAACTGGACATCCTGACATTTAGTATAAGCTTAAACTCCCTGTATCTTTTTAGTTACTCAAACCCCTACACTTTAATTGTCATACATTGGAAATACGTTCAATAAGTTAGATCATACTTGAGGCGCATAATGAGTGCCCTTTATGTTAAAGTAAGGGAAAGTGCCGAGGGCTGACACTATATTTTGGAAAAAATTGTAGTAAATAATATGATTAGTTGTGTGTAGCCTCCAACCCATCCACCGCTAGCTTGATCAATACGGGCTGGAGAACGTCTCAGAACCACAACATAATCAGACGCTCATAATGCGAATGACTTCTTAACATTCGTTCAAGGTCTCGACAACCTTCGTCAGCAAACCCCAGAGCAAGCCATTCTACAGCTTCCGTCAGTCTGTTTGCGCTTTGTTTATTGGATTATATTACCTGACAAAACATGGTCACGGTATCATGCTATATTCAATGTTGATGGAAAACTTGAGGCAAGCATTCGTCCTGCCAGGGACTGTCCTTGTTTGATATGTACCTTGTTTAACCATTTTAGGGACGTACGGGAACATTTAAACCAGCACAAACAAACCAGAAAAATGAATTTGCACATTTCATAGCAAGCAGGTGATTTGTCTGCCTTTTTGGAATATTTGAAAAGTAAAGGAGATGAAAAATCTGATTGAATAACGAAGTTATTGCTTTTTTAAAGTGCTTCAAAACAATGCGTCTTCAGACGTTGTCCACTGACCAGGATGCTCGTCTTTAATGGGTTTTGTTCTCAGTGCTTTATCAATGAAACCATGTCACTGAGATAGATCAAATATACCCCTGGCTTTGAAAAGGATTCTTATTGGTACCTGAGTAGTCTCTACACTTACCATCTTAGCCCCATCATCAGAAAGACGTAATTTACTATGTCACATGTCTATCGATGACATATAAATATACGAACCGGCATCACATAATGTTAAGCTCATGTATTAGTTTCCGAGATCGAACAGAAACTGTTAAAAGTCTAGATGTGTACAATCAGGTCAAAATAAATGAAAAGAAGACAGTTTTACAATTCACCACACGAAACCAGAAAGAGCACAATGCTATAATATCAAGCTACACCTGCTTTGGGAGTTATTATTTAAATTCAACATTTAAGAAATGTTGTTCTGCTATCATAATAATAGATCTATATCACATGATCAATTATTTATGTTAGATGATATATTCTTAAAATGTCCTTGGCTTGATTAAATGGACGATAGTCGTAATATTATGCCCTGTTACATTTAATTGTGTCTATCTCCTTGCAAAGCTTCCATCTAAAGCTACTAACAGGCTGCAGCGGCTCCAGATCTGACTGCAGGGCAAGTCTTGAAGAAGCCACCCCGAGAGCATGTAAAGCCGATACTGATTGGATTATATTGGCTCCCCATGAAGGATCGCTTAATACAGTTTAAGACTTCAGTGTCGTGTATCATCAGTTTAACACGCCTAGGGTATTCTTTCTTTGCACTCTCGCATTGAGGTTGATTTGACTGTTTTTTAAAAATACATTTACTGTGAAGTGAGTTAAAGAGACTTTTATGACATCACACAAGTATGTTAAGCTCAGCTTGCAGTGGTGTGAAAATTGCGGGAAAAGCGTTTTTTTCGTACCCTTCATGATTTTGAAACTCTATGACCATCTTTACGGGAGGGTCCAACTTTATTTAAAAACTGAAGCAAGAATGAAATGCCATCTTTTTAAATTTAGGTTTGATCTACCATCATCTTAATATCCATCTCTGATAGGATAGAGCCAAACTCGAAACGTCGAGTAAAGTGCAATTCTCAAGGGCATTACGTTTGGCAGAGCTGAACCTCGAACCATAAACCAAGTAATCTCATGATTACTAGTTCACAAGACGACCGACCGACGCCACCATCAAACCTTTGAAATTCCTAGTGGCTGCCAAGTTCATAACCACTTGCGCCATATTGATCAGATTCTCCGGACGATGGAGAAACGTTCATTTCTCGACAGTATATGTTCAATTTCACGTCCTTTTCAATATATCATGATCTCATCCCACACAGTATTCTATGCGAATCTGGCTTCCTTGCAGTAGTGTGTTTTACATTGACGAAAACAAATCTTGTTTCTGAAAAGAGTGAGCTCACTTTCACGTCATTTCCGATCCATCACGATCCTATCTGGGGTGGTATTCCGAGAAGATGACGTGAAGGTCTCCCCCACCTCTTTCTGTTCTTCCTGTCAGTTTGCCTGTCGGTCTGATTCCCTCCGTCCTTCATTTTCTCACTTTCTCCTCTCTCTCTCTTTCTCTCTCTCTCTCTCTCTCTCTCTCTGTGTCTCTCTCTCTCTCTCTTTCCTCCTCACAACCTATCACACCCTCACCTTCTCTCACAAAGACACAGATACATATCGCTTTCCTTTCTCAAGCTTATAAACACTCTCTTTCTCCATCTGTCTGTTTGCTGTCTGGATATCACCCTCCACAAACCACCTGTTATACACCCCCTCTCTCTCTCTTTCTCTCTCTCTCTCTCTCGCTCTCTCTCTCTCTCTCTCTCTCTCTCTCTCTCTCTCTCTCTCTCTCTCTCTCTCTCTGAGCAGACCCACAGTCTATCGTCCCCGGGCTAGTCCATGCTCTGTGACATGCAAGTAAACCTAGTTCCATTCCCAAGTGGGGGAGAATTTATTTCAAATCGAGTATCTCGGTCTTTCTTTTGGGATGCTGTATCCCTCTCAGCCTGGGTCTGTCTGATGGGATGCTGTATCCCTCTCAGCCTGGGTCTGTCTGCTGGGATGCTGTATCCATCTCAGCCCGGGTTGGCCCTGAGAGGCAGGATCGGAAGCCGGCCTCCTGTATGATCTAATCTATGTCAATGGCGGGGAAAAACAATTGCATATTAAAGGATATTAACAATAATCCTTGTTCAATATTTTCCTCTTCATTATT
>NW_004797733.1:213092-214423 GCF_000002075.1 Aplysia californica | reverse complement strand
AGAAGAAGAAGAAGAAGAAGAAGAAGAAGAAGAAGAAGAAGAAGAAGAAGAAGAAGAAGAAGAAGAAGAAGAAGAAGAAGAAGAAGAAAAAGAAGAAGAAAAGAATGATGGGAGAAGGAGGGTAACAACAGAAATGATATATTAATAACGACTGTACTAAAATTTGACTTAAAAAGGATCTTTAAGATAATGAAGAAATAGTTCTTTAGCAAAAAAGGTACGAACCTATGAGTCGTCGCAGTGGCTCAATACGTTACCCTTTTTTAGGAGCCAGACCGGTGAAAACTTATTTTAACGTGTGTTGCAAGGTTGTCTTTTTGTGATCGTGTCAATCGTATCTTGTAAGCTCTACTTCCTACACATAATTAGTAAGAATAACATTTAAATATAGTTTTCACTGTACTTGTAATACCGTTCCAGAAACCAGAAGTCTGTGGAGGACAAAAGGAGGAGGAGGGTGGAGGGGGGGTAAGATGCGTATGTATGTGTGGTAGGCGGGAAAGGGAGGGGGCAGGGGGTGCACGGGGCGAGGGGCAGCAAGGGCGGGGGGCGCAGGACGAAGAACTGGGCTGTATCAATTTAAAGTACAGATGACATAAATAGGTTAGATATACACGTAAGACGGTGCACTAACTCTGTTTAAAGAAGGAAAGAAGGAAAGAAGGTTGGGACGATAACCCAATATGTAACGCACAGGTATGCAGGTAATGTTCATGCAGGTCATTCAACCAATCCAGGTAGTGTGCCTTGAGTTTACTCACCTCCACCCCCCACCTTTTTTCCCCCAACGTACAAGGACATGTATGGGTAATGATAAGCAACTGGCATTGCCGTACAACACTAATACCGACCCACAGGGTTTCAACGAAAATGACCAAAGCTACACACTCGGATCCGTTTTTTAAAAAACCTTTTAAAGTACATGAAGAAACCTCGCCGACGTGAGCACACCTTTCACGGACAGAGCATTCTTTTAAATCTGGCGCTTGGTCTCTTAACGCTTGCGTGGCGTCATACTGAGAGAAATCTCTCCGAAAGAAAATTAAGTTTTGTGCAACACCAGCACAGAGATATTTTAAGAACTTCAACTTAAAAGCCACATTTGCAACCTAGTGCTCTTTAATAAAGTGTTGCTTTACTTGCATGTTTGACCCGTTTACCGTTTCCAGAACTGTAATTGCAGTAATCTTATTATATTAGATAGTAAAGCGCATAGTGGAAAATTGAGCTAAAGAATTCTTCTTCTTCTTCTTCTTCTTCTTCTTCTTCTTCTTCTTCTTCTTCTTCTTCTTCTTCTTCTTCTTCTTCTTCTTCTTCTTCTTCTTCTTCTA
>NW_004797733.1:208311-210060 GCF_000002075.1 Aplysia californica | reverse complement strand
CTTCTTCTTCTTCTTCTTCTTCTTCTTCTTCTTCTTCTTCTTCTTCTTCTTCTTCTTCTTCTTCTTCTTCTTCTTCTTGAGCCCATAATACAGTGTCAAGGTATAATTTCGGGATGTTGCCTGGTGTGTGCTAACAGACTTTCAACGCTTCCCGCTTGTGAGCGATGCTGTCTGTTCATCGTTTGTTTCGTCTGCCTCCCTTTCTTCTCCCATACTCAACTCTTTGCGGAATGGTATTAATAGCAAGGCCACTTTATCTTGTGAGCAAGCCGTACCATCTCATCTTCCATGGTTTTAGTGTTTTGAGCTTACTGATGTTATTTATTGGGAGCAAGCGTAAAGGTTACTGATCTGCTAGACTTCTCCGTTAGTGATTTAGTGATGAGTTGTTCGACAGGAGAAGCCCAAGATGTTACTGTAGAAACAGGGTTTCCTCTTTAAAGCTTCACTGCCCGAGTCCATATTTTTAAGTGCACACCAAAAGATGGAACATGTCAAGGAACATGTTTGTCGCAAGTTAGTTCTTTACAGCGGCGGTGTCATCCATTTGTACGGTTTTCAACTTGGCAAGTGCTATGCTTGTTTTGATTTATTTTTTGAAATTCCAGAAATTTGTCGTAAAAATAGATGTTATAATGTTCATTCGAGCTTAACCTTGCTGTATTTATTCTATTCTACCTTTTGATGTATCCTTTATTTTTTCAATATTCTTCTTACGTAGTAAATGCCCCATATTATTATACTGTTACTGGCCCATGATTTCACTTGAGCATGCTTTATTTACTGCTTCTATAATAAATGAGTTGCTTTTATTTGTTATTGTACCAATTTTCTAATCAATTAGAAGATATGATAAAAACTATCCTGCTCTTCAGAGGATCTTGTTGCTTTTAGAGGTCAAATTCTAGTCTGGGGTTTGATGGCTTGTATGTTGTTTTTTATGTGTTGACGAAGAGTTTTCGACTACCCTCTAAGAGGTGGATTTTTATTATAGACTTCAAGTCAAAATGACGACAATATAAAACGCATTGATATCGGGCCCAAGATGCCGAGGCGCAGCCAATGACCATTTAATTTAATATATTGTCACCAAAAAGGAGCAACGAAACCTCCTCAGTTCTACTCCATCCACTTTGAGTGTCCTGGAAAGACTCAGTGTGAATAAACTTACCCAACTCGAAGGAGCACTCAGGGTAACTCATTCCTTGGTCAAAAGAAAGTCTTTGAAAGACGAATCTCTCTCAAGTTTTGACTTAATAAGGTGGTTAGAGATGAGTATTGTTAACCTTTCATGCTCTTTCGACAGTTTGTGTGGCTCACTTCACAAAGTTCAAGGGGTATTTCATTGAAACTCGCTATCGATATTCTGTCCTGGAATTTGGAGTAAAATGGAGTTTCTATTGAGGCCTGAAGGCGCTTTAATTAAACTGCTTTTCAAGTGAGTGTGCACCTGCCACAGGCAGACTTTGTCCTCGGGCATTGTCGACCGTATGTCAGTTCCGTCCTCATGCAAGGCAAATTCTGTGTATGAGACAGTTAATACTGGGTATGAACGTGTGAGTACGAGTATCATGTGTGTAAAAGAAAAGGTTGGGAAAGGGGTGGGGTGTAGGATGAATATAGAAAGGTGGAGAAGAGAGAGAGAAAGAGAGAGAGAGAGAGAGAGAGAGAGAGAGAGAGGGGGGGGAGAAAGACAATGTGTGTTTGTGTGTGTGTATAGGAGTGTGCGCTCTCTCTCTCTCTCTCTCT
>NW_004797733.1:202042-208211 GCF_000002075.1 Aplysia californica | reverse complement strand
CGTTGTCGTCGTCGTCTTCGTCATTGTCGTTGTCGCTGTTTTTGCTGCTACTGCTGCTGCTACCGCGGTTGTTGTTGCTATTAATTGTTGTTGTCTAACGCCCCTTGTCATCAAGGGTTTTTAAAAATATAATACAATATCGTTGTCTCTATGACTTCTGGCATGCCAATAGTTAAGTCCGTAGTACCATACTGAATTACGACGCACTGATCCAGCGTCATGCCATACCATACTCCGTGCTCGTCTGTGATGTTCTAAAATAAGCCAGTATGATAAAAGTACACTTGAGGCCTCCGTTCGGAAATTACTTCACTCTCCTTGCTCACTACCCATTTCCAGGGTCTCCATTCAGTGAGGGGTCACATGCTGGTCACCGTGACATTTTTCGCGGAAAAACGCTTTTAGATTATATTTAGAATGGGGGTTCAAATAGACTTCTACAGTGGCGTCGGTAGCCTAGTGGTTAGGCTACCGGACTCGTAATCGTGAAATTACGGGTTCGGGGGTTCGGGGGTTCGGGGGTTCGAGGCTCAGCTCGGTCCGACGTTGTGTCCTCGAGAAAGGCACTTTACATCAATTTCCCACTTGGCTCGATCCTTCCGGAGATTGGCGTTTAACTCGGAGGTTCTGCCTCTTAAAAAACCTAACATGGTTGATAAGGGCGTTAAACAAAAACCATTTTTAAATAGACTTTTACTGCCAGTATCAGGCGAATTTTAAACCTAAATGACTTATGTATTGACAGCCATCTACATCTACTTTCAATCCCCCATTATAGAGAAGTGAATCCTGCTTTTCTTTTTCTATCGTTTTCCATTTTTTAAATAGTATTCAGTAGAAATTCCGATGATCAGATAGTAATTTCACGCCTGCAAGTTTCCATATTCTCTCATTCGGTATAGCTTAGGACTATAGGGTTAGCGGTCTTGGGAGCTTGTAATCCCAGAAACTTTCTGAAAATCGGACACCGGAAAATGATTGCGACCGCTGAAAAGTAAATATTAGATAAGCATATTATATAAATTGCACTTTATGTAAGATATACATGTCCATGTATTTACAAAACGGACGAAAGCATCCCGAGAACCATTTTCACATGAAGCTAAGTGGAAAGGCACTTTGGGTGTAAACTAAATAATTAGCTTGATTATTGAAATGTTATTCCTCACCGTTGACACGAATTAGATCATTTAGAAGGCAGGTTGTTTGACCCTTGCCAGGCAGGGCCAGTCCAGGAGTTAGGGATGCCTGTCATTCGAGAGTACAGCCAGAAATAGCCTACTCTTTAAAATACATGTACTTTTTAAGTTTCTTAAATGAGAACCAAACTCACGTCGATGAGTCCCATTATTACACAACACACACTCTGCAAGTGGGTTGTAATGAGGATAGGTGGATTTTGGAGATAGATAGATATGTACACGATGGGTTGGTAGGAAGTTCGGTGGGGACCGGTAGGTAGGTTGGTGGGTAGGTAGGTGGGTAGGTCGGTCGGTAGGTAGGTAGGTAGGTAGGTAGGTAGGTAGGTAGGTAGGTAGGTAGGTAGGTAGGTAGGTAGGTAACGAGCAACATAACTGCTACAAAAAGACCTAACGTTTGCAACGTTCTGGGAATGCTCTATTAAAATGGAGCGCACGTGTTCTTGTTTTCGATATCCAATCGTCCCCACATCCCAATACAAAGAAACCTGAGTCACAGATCATTTTTGCAACAAAGAGCCCTCCGCCGTGCGCACCCAATGGTATTAAATTTTATTGAAGACTATCAAAATGCCCAAAGTAAGACGTTACTGCCAATAAAAAATTCCTATTTGCACTGTTTTGGAGTTCTCATAAAAGTAGGTTACAGCTTTGCAATACATCGCCTTGGATTGAGAAGAACAATGTATGAGGCTCTAAAAAGAATAAAGCTCACTGCTCGACGGCAGTCGCTGCACTTTACCTACTGTTTTGTGGCCCCGGGACACCTAACGAGTTTGCATACGAGGTGCAGTGGAGGGGGGTCGCGTAGGGGCGAATCAGTGGTGAATAATGAGAAGCGGTTTCCTATGTCTGTCTTGACAGGGCGCACTGTCAGCGCAACAAGTGCAAAGCTAGACAAACGCCCCCCTGCCCGCAAGAAGAGCCTTCATTTATTTCAGCTTCAGATTAGGTCGTTAGAAGGTTATGCTTGTGTCTGTGTTCGCCTATTCCCCTCACAGAAATTGGAAAAGGATAGACGGAGCAATAAACTTCTGGCGACAGAAACAGTAGGCGTTTTGAATGCTGTGGATCATCATCATCAAGTGACAGATTTGCGACAGACATTGGTTGGCGATCATGATTCTCAATCCATTCTTTTGCTCAGATGCTCTTTAAAAAAGTTATATTATCCTGACCTTCCCCCAGCACCCATCTGTTTGGGCTCTCTAAGTAGATTGCTTTGGGTCCAGATCAACTCCCGCCTCGTTTGGATACAGAGGGAAATCATGTCAGCCTCTGTGTAGTAAGATGGGTTACAGTCATATGGTGGTTATGACGCTTGACTTGTAAGCAGAAGCCCTGAGGTTGATCTCCGAAAGAATCCAGCAGATATTTTTGTAGACATTTTATAAGTCTTTCCAATATTGTCTTAATCATGAAAAATTAGCTGATGTAGGTGTTGCCTCTTAATTGTCTGTAGAAAGAAAAGCAGAACATGGCAGGCACCGAACACCTACCTCAAGTCGTGGATACCACTAGAACATCTGTTACTACTTATCTTTGTTTGACAGAGATTCATTTGGGCTACCTTTTGCTAAGGGCCTACTAGACACACTTAGATCTGATAAAAGATGGAGTGTTTCACCTTGTCATTAGATGGAAGAAATAAGAAAAAAAAGAAGGAACAAAACTAGAGAAAATGCATCGACTTACGTTAAGTGTATCGCTTACGTCAACGCCATCATAAACATTCATGTGTGGTATTCTACTTTAATATTCTATAACTACAATTCTACAAGTACCTACTACTTACAAGCAGTGTATCTAACCCCCTTCCGTCTCCCACCATGCCCATTGGATCGTTTTGTAATTGTACCACAACATCTTTGAACTACCGTATTCAAATGGGCAGAAGTAGTCTGTCTGGAATTTCCATGTTCTGATAGGGGAGATCAATCCTGTCCAGAGCCCGATATAAATCTTTGAGAAGGACTAAAGGGTCATGGTCACTTCCAGTGCACTTTAAAATCTCGTACCAAGTACAGCTTCAGAATGTCAAACTAACCAAAATTTACTTTGTGACCCTTTTCAGTACGAAGGGAGTCAAGGTCAGATACAACTACTGTTTCTAAGGGGACCCCACAACTATTTCTTTTTACATGAAAAAGCCAGCCACTGGGCATGGGTCAATGAGACAAATCCAGACGGTAGACACAGTTATTGGTATCTAGGGTTTAACTTTTGCAGCACAAAGTTCCTATTTTTTTGTTGGGTAGTTGAAAAAGAAAAGCATAAGGGGGTGGGGGGGGGTGTGATAGTGTCCTTGACTTTCTCACCGTGGGCAACACGGACAATCTGATGGAAAATTTGTGAGTGTGTCTTTGATGGTGCAAAGAGTTAATGAGATCAGAAAGCACTTCATTCAAGGAAGGACAAGCTGCATTCTGAAAGTGGTGCCATTGTGAAAGTGACTCTAACATGATGTTTCTGAGTGAGACATGTTAGCCTCTGCAGACCATAAGGCCCAGCAGTGAACGGCAATGGTATTAACGTGTAATGAACGAGTGAACCTTTTCAGGTAGGCACGCATGGCATGCACGGCATTGGAAACTTCGTCTTCTTGATGATTGTTAGAGAGGTGAGGTAGCGGAAGAAGAAATTGTAGAGGATTGGGTTGTAACCTTTGTGCAGTGCAACAAGTCTTATTGAGACTTGCAAAGAGTAATAAAACCTGACTTTTTCTTTTCTTGTATTTGTTTCTGGTTCGGGTGTTTATTTGTTGTTTTTTGGGGGTGAGGAGGAGGGGGTTCGAAAGGGACAGGAGGAGGAGGAGGAGGAGAGGAATAAGCAAGGAATGAGGGGCTAGAAGAGGTGATTGTGATGGCGTGGGGTGAGGAGCGGGAGGGGTGGAAGGGCGAGGTGGTGAGGGTTGGTTCCTCTAATCTTATTTACTGCCATTTATCGAGTTGTTTTCCCTAGTCTTGAAAATACATGTTTGTTATAATATTATTATGTTATCACAAGACCAACATTTGCCCAGTTCAGAATCAACGTCTTCAAAATATTGCAATACAAAAATAATAACCCCCCCCCCCCCAAAATAACTAAATAGAATAAAATAATTTAGAAACTCTACATTTTTACAACGAGCATGGTAATTGTTATGCCTACACTCTGAATTGATTCATTCTCCAAACAAGTCATTCAGGACAGTGAAGCCCGTTTGTGTTACGGGAAGATGTTCAAGTCTTGCTTTGTATATTTTGTCTGTTTCTCTTGAAGCAACTACAGGTAATACATAGTGGATGTAAACTATAGTCTACACAAAAAGATATAATACTGCGAGTTTCAGAGGCTTGGGGAAAGGAGACTGGTTTGGGGGGGGGGGTGGCTGGGGGCATCTAGTATGACAGTTCACCGAGGACACCTGGGTATCAAAATGCATTTTAATTGTTTTCTCACTGCAGTTTTAAATGAGCCTTGATCCAATTGGCTTTTCGTGAATATTAACGGTACATTTGGAAAATTCTTCTCACATGCCAATATTTGCTTTTGACTAGATCTGAAACTGAAGTACTGGTTAAGTCACACAAAAAAAGGTTCACCCAGTCTCCCCTTGCGGTAGTGGTTGGCCTTTTGTCCCTCAGAGTAACAACACGGAATTTCTCCTACATTAATGTGAGTAGGAGAGTGGGGGATAATGGACCACGACTATATATTTCGACTTTAAAATATTTCTTAAAATGACATAGCTTGGCCTCTTGCTTTAGCGTCCAGCAGGCATTTCGACAAACGCCATAAAATTAAGTGTGTTATATTTACAGCACAGCATGCACTTTTGTGTAACATGTTTCTCAACTCTGATCTACTCCATAACGTGAGGCACTTGTTTGACTCATTTGTTCTCTAAAGCGCCCCTACTATGAATCCTAGAGATAGTCGACAGACGGTTCTTCAACTTACAGATGAGTTATTCTTCTATCAAGTGTATTGCCAATATCATTACATAGAGCGTAGGGTACTTCGCTCTTGGAAGAGCCGCGTGTGGTGCTCAGTGGTTGAATTCATTTATGAGGGGGACTAGAGTTTCTTAAATTTTGATCCCTGGATTAATTTAGATCTTCGCTTGTTCAACAGTTGGGGAGCATCCTCTTCTTTCAATATCAACTATCAAAGTGTATTTCATGTGCCCAGCATAATACTGGCTGCAAATATGTCGTCCGTTATATCAATAACATCAGGCACAAAATCATGCATCAAGCGTGTGAAAAACTGACAGAAATACCGCGTTATCTCAGCCTGTCCAGCCCCGGCCTTGAAAGCAAAAAAGAAAGAGAGAATGCAGCTTAATCGATTGCCATAAAGAGATTTCCCCCTCAACATGCATAACTAACGAGATAACGTCACAATGACAGCTTTCAACTAGAGGCGGAATTGCTTCTTGCCGAGCTGCAGTGTTGTTCTTTTGGGCTATGGTTAAGATTGTACTCAAAGATACTCTTACTCTTACTATTGGGGCCAACTGACATTGGGTGACTTCTGTATTATTCCGAGTTTTGCCCAAGGACTGTAGCAAACCAGCTACTGGGGCAGGAGAAGCGTGAACTAGATCTAGAGCCTTACCTCTAGACTGTCAAGTTTTTCGTCGTCCTCACGAATCTGTGCCTTTTATGTTAAGATTAGGGCCTAGAATTTTTGTCGACTTCATAGCCCCTCGGGCGTTTGGATGAAATTATTTTTTTTTTCATGAGACAGCTCTAGCTTATACAATTTTCAAATGAGCAGAAAATGAAGCTTTATTGCAGACAGAGCCGATCGGCGTTATTTCTTATGTTTCAGTTTCAGCAGAAATTTGACAATCCTCTTCTAACAGGAATTTATTCTTTCCTAGGTTAGATCGCCAGTATTATTGTTGGCGTGAATATAGAAACATTGATGAGTTGAAATCGTTCCGTTTTGTCTCTCTTGTAGATGTGGAATCCCCCCCC
>NW_004797733.1:196035-199989 GCF_000002075.1 Aplysia californica | reverse complement strand
CACACACACACACACACACGCGCACATAAACACTCACACACCCCCAAGTAAAAACTACAAACTCACACACACATTCATACACAGACACACAAAAAACACAAAAACAAAAAAACAAACACCACACGCGCACTCACTGAAACGCACCCAAAAAACAATACGCCCACTCGCCCACACAGAAACTGCTTCGAACTCATTTCCAAATTCAGTGAACATGATCTCAGAATAAAAAGCGTTGATGGGTTTATTGTCACTCCCTGTTGAATGAAATTTCAATCTGTCCCTATTCACGTTTTCTTTGTCCGATTTTATCTTTTGTATATGGTTCTTTAAGTCTGTGTGTCTGTCTTTCACCCATTTACGCACACATACACACAATACACACACGCACACACACATGCACACACATACACACAAACACACATACACACATGCATACACACATACACACGCAGGGTGCACACACACACACACACACACACACACACACACACACACACACACACACATACATACACACACCCAAACACACCCAAAATTCCACACACTTTCATACACCAAACACCCCATCTCCTTTCTTTCTCTGTCTATTTTTCTAGCTCACACATTAACGCGCACACTCTTTCTTTCTTACACACACATAGGGCCTACACACACACACACATACACACATACAGACGAACTGCACGTATACATACTCAATAGCCATCATTAGTACAACTAAGGAAGCTGAAACTGTCAAAGAGCCACTCATTATCGAGTGGGAAAGCGGTTGTCTTAGACAAGTGGACGTATTGGACAATGTTACAATAATATTAGGAAAAAAGCACAAGGGGGTAATGGGAAGTGGTGTGAGGCAGGTGGTGGTTAGAAGTTAGAAGAGGTTCCCCTGCTTCTGTCTCCTTGGGGAGCTGATGCTTTTCATTCAATAATCAAAACCTTTAGACATACCCTGTCCTATGTAAAAATAAACCCCCCAAAAAACTATCTAAAACTTCACGTGATGTGCTGGTTTATAAATCAGTGTCAACAGAAGTTGGAATGTTAAGAATTGTGAATCTATGAATCAGATTTACATAATGTGTTTTTTTTTCACCTCAAAATACCTGTAATGCAAGAGTATCTGTAAAAAAAATAGCTAAAGAAATAATAACATTATCTTAGAAAATATCGCACAAGAAAAAGAAAACACATTGCTCTTAATAACATATGTAAAATGTATAAATATTTTTTAAACACTTGCCCCCTCCTTTCCCATCCTTCACCTGTATATTTTCTCTCTCTCTCTCTCTCTCTCTCTCTCTCTCTCTCTCTCTCTCTCTGTCTCTCTGTCTCTCTCTCTCTGTCTCTCTCTCTGTCTCTCTCTCTCTCTCTCTCTCTCTCTCTCTCACTCTCTCTCTCTCTCTGCTTGTTTTAGAAGCTGAGTTCGAAAATGTTGGGAGATTGATTGTAATTATACCTCCTACACTGCTTTGGGAATTGTATGTTGGAAGGGAAATCAGAGGAAAACATTGATTCCAGAATCTATTCCGAAATCTTAAGAAAAATAAGTTGTCAACACCATAATGTCATTTGCAAGCTGAAGAAGAACGTCGAAGATGCTCTTATGAAGGTAAGGTCATGAAAACACACGCGGATCCATGATAAAGAGGAACTACAGCCCAGAATCGTAATGCTATGGTATTAAAGAAGTCAATGTAATCTCATCTCCCCCCCTCCCTCCCACCTCCATCCTCTCTCTCTCTCTCTCTCTCTCTCTCTCTCTCTCTCTCTGTCTCTCTCTCTCTCTTCTCTTCTCTTCCCTTCTCTTCTCTTCTCTTCTCTCTCTCTCTCTCTCTCTCTCTCTGTCTCTCTCTCTTTCTCTCTCTCTCTGTCTCTCTCTCTTTCTCTCTCTCTGTGTCTCTCTCTGTCTCTCTCTCTCACTCTCTCTCTCTCTTTCTCTCTCTCTCTCTCTCCTTCCCATTACTCACTTACGCACTTCGCTTTAAACAAATCAGACACTGCAGGGAAGGCACTCCGAAAAAGGTGCACACACTAACAAATGTGAGGCGTCGTGGTGAAATCAGGCGCTCGTCAAAATAATAAAATTGAAGAAAAAGGCATTTTTCCTACAGTTTGGTAATTCTCTACCAAAATTTTGTTACTTGGCTCAACATTTTTATGTCCGTATATTAAAGCACATTTCTATGTGAATTTTACCGAAAGGCGTAGATTAATGACACAAAATACAAAAAAATTCAGTTTTCAAGGATTCTGTACTTATAAAAGTTACCAAACTTTGCAGCCATTTTGTCGTCTATTTTACCTCTGAAAACAGGCTACCCCCACCTCCTTCAAATGCAAATATCTCAACTTCTGTTCAAGACAGATGAGTATTTTTTTCGTAGAAAGCAAGGCAAATATATAAGCTTTCCGAAGATTCCACCACGCTGTCACACAAATTTTACAGATTTAGAAGCATCTCAACTAATGCAATTTTTGTTTGTTTACCAGGTGGGGAAAAAGCCCAAAATATGAGTCGATCTTTTTATATTGTGCTGGGTTGTGCTAGCTGGCCTTTTTCACACCAAATGCATTATAAGCTTTAGAGTCAATCACACCGGTAGTTTTTTGTGGGCATAAATTATTCAAAATGCCTGAAGTGTGCGTGCGTGTGTGTGT
Source organism: Aplysia californica (assembly GCF_000002075.1). NCBI lineage: Eukaryota > Metazoa > Mollusca > Gastropoda > Aplysiida > Aplysiidae > Aplysia > Aplysia californica. The sequence goes on along the minus strand of NW_004797733.1, from coordinate 197,331 downwards.
GTGTGTGTGTGTGTGTGTGTGTGTGTGTGTGTGTGTGTGTGTGTATGTGTGTGTGTGTATGTGTCTGAGACCAGATTTGAGCCTGGATATCTGCCAGATAAAAATATGTAGGCCTATTGAGAACGTTACATTAATTCAACACGTTTCGAGAAATATGTCATGTGTAAGTATAAATTTTAGTATCGCGAAACACACTTAGGTCTAATTCTATGAATTAAAAAAAAATTCTATGTCGATACGAGTGTCCATGGTTATATGTTTGCACCCCGAAGGTAGGGCCAGATAAAAGCACGTGACTTTAAAATGAATTCAGTCGGGAGAGAAACTATCGTACCGGGATTTTGTAGAAAGTTTTAAGGAGACAGTAAACAACGGTTAAACTTAAATTTTGGAAACAACCGTGTAAAATTTTCTGATCTTGAGATAAAAACGTCATAAAAGGTAACTAAATAGTGTGCACGTGGTACTCAGTATATTATATTAATATTGTTCCCTGAGAATCACACAGCTCTCATTTGACTCGCAGCTGGATTCTACTAGCTTTAAAGATGCCAAACAATAATGAGTTTGTACCTGAGCATTTGTCGACATCATTTCTGAATGCATCCCAACCCACACTCGCCTCTCTGCACTAGCCATCCACACTAATCACACACTGACATGCAAAGTGCTGGCGCAAAGTTTTATTTGTGCCCGAATTTGACTGGGTCAAGATTCTCAGAATCAATCTCTTACCACGAAGACTTTTGAGCCGGGAGATAAAAGTACAAATAAGAAAAGTCACTTGGGAAGTATTAAAAAGACCAGCTTTGTGGCAGGAAGTAGTTTATCTGTGACACACAATATAACTTTTATCTTTATTCTGTAATCAAAACGTAGGTAGCCCTGTGTACGATCTTGCCTCGATTATAGAAGGTGGTTGCAGGATCGATTGATGTGCTTACGTTTTATTCGTTTCCTAGAATGTGCACAGTATATATTTGTTCCAAAACGTAATTCAACTCCGCAATTTACTGGCAAATGTTTCTTATCTCGAAAGATGAGACAAAGCGCAGTTTAAGAAACATTTCGACATCAACACAGTCACATTCAGTGTGATGTTCCCTCAGGTAGTATATTGCTGGGCTGTGCTGTCGGTGACACCAGTTTGAATACCCTAATGTTACACAGAACCATATACACACAGATACTCACATTTTCACCGAGAGAAATGTAGACAGATAGATAGATAGATGGATAGAATAGATAGATAGATAGATAGATAGATAGATAGATAGATAGATAGATAGATAGATA
>NW_004797733.1:190475-194874 GCF_000002075.1 Aplysia californica | reverse complement strand
AGGAGGAGGAGGAGGAGGAGGAGGAGGAGGAGGAAGAGGAGAATAAGAAGAATAAGAATGCCATAGATTGAAATAAAGCTGAGAATCATACTTAAAAACGGGTGGATCTCCTCATATTATTTTTGAATGCATTCTGCACATGAATTAAATGTTTTGCTTGTTTCTGAATATGTGCCAGAAGCAAACATGATTGTCTATCAAAACGAGCTAAAATGAAAATCTGTTCTGAGGCATTCTATGAAAATCTTTAAACGTCTACACGCACGTATACATCTTCTTATGGATCATTTTAACCAACCCAAATAACCTATAAAGCGATTAAGAGAAATTGTGAAGAACTGAAGAAGCAGAGAAGTCCCGTAGATAGCACGAAAATCAGAATTCTGTTACTATAATAAACAAGATTCTCCTGTATCTAGTGCGTTCCTTACTCTCTCGTTCAGCCATTTTGATGCTGAGTTTAGAGCGGCGTATTCAACAAAAGAAAAGAAAACCCTGGAAATCAAGACAAGTATGACTTTATACAGCGAGATTATACTAATTTTCCTTGCACTCAAAACAGTACATAGCTGTTGAGAACCCAGCTGGCTTCAATCAAACGGAAGCCAGTTATTTAGAGGGCCGTATCAGCAACCCTTTTACCTACTACTGCGAAGGGTTTCCAAGGTGGAAGATAACAATCGATCAAACTCTCCGCTAGGAACTCCCAATCTTTTTGTGAAAGCGCCAAAAATACTTGGTACTCGTACAACTAAAGCCAATAATTTACACATTATTGCCGGATTTAGCTCTCAATCCTCTTTTTTCCCCTCCATTTGGCATACGTTTTGCTCGCAGACACGTGAGTGGGTGCTGGTAGACGCATGCGGGACTTTCTTTAAAGGACACTATGCGACTTTCCATACACCCCAGAAGTTGTAGGATATCGAATATTCTTCTATCTAAAGTTGTTGTTGCTAGCTGATTGTCGACGTTCAATTTTTGCTAGCTCAATCCACAATGTAGTTGGTTGAGGTTCAAAGTTTTTATTTCGAATAGAATTGTCTGGGATTTTTTTCAAAGAGAATAAAGCACGTTTTCCTTATATGTTATGTCATTGTATTTAGAATCTGTTACTCTTGTACTCTTTGCCAAAAGGAAAAATCTTGCAAAACTTAATAAATTCGGTTTAAAAAAAAGCAAAACAAAATTACCGCAGGTAGAAATTCAGTAAAACGAATTCTCCAAAGCACAATACTTGTAAGGTAGTAATAGAGTTTCTGCTAAGGAAGCATTTTGTGAACCACCCCACTGTAGCTGCGGTAAATCATTATTGTGGAGGATTGAGACTGGCTCTTGCGCTGTGCTATACAAGGAACACAGGCATTCCTTTAGGTTGCTCGGTAATCTCTCAGATACACTCCACCCCTGATAAACTCCTCTCACCAGAAAGTTCTATTTGAGTCTGGTTTCAGCTCGAAGCTCAATATAATAGGGAACTTTTAAAGCCCAAGGCAGTGCACAGTGCATAACAGTATACTCCCAAGTAATCAAATACTATCTTGGAGGAGTGTTGTACGAATTTGACCTTCATGGATAGATCAAGTATGCTTTACAGGAATTAAGAAAAGGAGGAAGATGTACCCGTGGCTTGGGGTTCAATTTGTTTGTCCTTCGTCTGAGACAAACAAAATAACATAAAGCAATTGAACTAAAATGTGGCTGTGAAGGCAGAGTCTGACAACAACAAAAAAATAGGCAAGGAGGCTTGCGATGCAGTTGAATGAGCTTTCAAACTCAGTCTTCGTAAAAGTACACCTATGAATATTTTGGTTGTCCTTCTGAGCTGTTGAGCAGGCCCTTTCCCTTTCAAACATGATAGCGTTAGACAAGTGAACCAAAGCACGACACTAAATGGCAGCAAAACAAAAACATGAAAGGGAAAAAAACACCATAATATGCGCTTAAAATAAATGAACGTTTAATGTGTGAATGGCTTTGACCAAAAGAGTTACTCATTTTATGCTATTGTACAGTTATTTCGCTGTCTTTTAGTAGCAACTCATTTTGAAACAGCATGTTTATGAACTTCATTGTTATATTTGGTACCCGAAGATAAGCTTATATCTCCATGATAAAATAGAACTCTATACTTTCAAGGGTGCTATTTATCTAACAAAAGTAAAGAAATAATGAACTCAACAAATGGGAACATGACATTCTATACTGTAACGATATTTGGTACTCGAGAGTTTCGAAACATAAACAATTATTTCATTTAGAACCTGAGTCCAAAATACATCGTTCAATCAAGTGACAGCAAAAGTGGAGGGGGGGGGGGGGGGGGGGGGGGGAGAGAGAGAGAGAGGGGGGGCAACAGGAGGGGGAGGGGGGGGAGGGGAAAGAATAACAAAGGTACGACTCGTAAAAAAAATCGCATCGACAACTCATAATCTTCTTAACCTAAACATTCTTGAAAGAGCAAAGTACTTTTTAATACGATTGGAAAACACAACATTGGAATCTTCACTTGTTAGCAGGGCAGGACAGCGAGTGAAGTGCATCAAAATATACAAACAGAAAATCTAAACAAAACGCTTAGACTGCTTATATGTTCTACCACATCAACAAACAAGTAACGTTACGATTCAAACAGTAAAATAAGAGGAAAGGGGAAAGTTGGGAATTCTAAATATTGCCAAGGTGCATCAACTTATAAGAGCCGGGCTTGCATTTGAATTCAGATCTTGTTGATAAAAGACGTTGAGCATCTGTGACAAGTGTTCTCATAACAACGGGTGAGCAAAAACGGCGAACATCAAATTCCATCACTTTCAGAACTGGTGAGGAGTATTTGAGATATGATTATGTGTTGAACGACACGAGAGAGTGATGCTACAGAATATCGAATGAATTGCCTGGTCTGCTGAGTGAAGCCATGGCGTTCTGTGTAGCAAGTGTTTGCGTGCATGGGTAGAGGGTTAGAAAAGGGAAAAGAAGAGGGCAAACGATCGGGGGGGGGGGGGGGGGCTGGGATCTCTGAATATGTGGGGAAGGTAGTAGAAATAGAAAGAAGAGGGTGGGAGTGGACTAGAAAAGAGGGCTAGGACAGAAACGAGAGGGGTTAGAAAGAGCAGCGTATTGAAAGGGGTAGAGGTGATGGAAGAAATATGCGTAGTAAAGAGTGGGAGTGTGGAATGTCACAGAAAAAATCATAAGATAGGAATAGGAATGAACGAACTAAGGAATGAATGAATGAATGATTGGCTGAATGAATCGATGAATGAATCATTCTGTTCTGTGGCAAGAAAGGTTACACTGTAACATTCCGGGGTTGACGACAAGTTCAACCTTGTAAATTCTCTTTTTCTTTCCTTCTCTGTCTTTCTCCACCACCCCCCAAGCAACTAGCCAGAATGCAGGACACACACACACACACATACGAATATTATACACAAACACACACACGAACATAATATAAACAGACTCATACACACGCACTAACACCCCCACTGTAAAGGGGAATCAGATAAACAACAATCAAATATTTTATCTCCTACCGAACACTACCTTCTCTGCTCCCTAAAGTGAAGACTGTAGGGGAGGGAGATAAAGAAAGCGTCAGGGATTGAAGGGGAAAATGGGTCGGGGGAAAAGACAACCAAAAATAAAAGCTGTTGAGTAGGTATAGATTTCTTCCTATAAAAGACATCCCAAATGAATATTCGACCTTGCTTTTGTGTCGAAAAGGTAAAACAAATTGTTGCTGTAAAAATAGTCATGAGGCAGGGTTTGGGTATATTTCCAATCGGTTGGTGTTTTCTTTGCATAATATGTATATATTGCCTAAGTTTGTCTCGGAACGTATTGTAAAGCAAAAACAATAAAAATAACAACTCTTTTGTTTGTTTTTATTCTGGTAAGTGTTTTACGGCGCTCGCAACTTAACAAGGTCATATAAGCGCGAGGGACATACCTAACATTTTCAGTTGGAAGGAAATTTTGAATTTTGTCCAGGTGGCGATCGAAGCCTACTCTTATCGATTTTGGACCACTAAGGTATCTTTAACGTGCACAACGTGTACACGGGACCTCCAAAATTTTCCGAGAAGGCTAAGTGTAGATCTTACCTATCCTAAGATCAGGGGTGTGGCTGAAAGACAGCAGTAAGAAGGAGCCAAGGAGAAGCAGTACAAAGGCTGCAAAAAGAGTCAGGTGCCCAGAGGAGGGGGCAAAGGAGGGGAGGGGGTGGGAGCAGAAAGTTGAGACGAAAGCAGACTACAGAACATTGTTAGAGAGCAGGAAAGGATGTGACGGGAGAAAATTTAGAGAAGAAAATGTTCCGTCGCTATCCTGATTCGAACCTGGGACCTATTGAATGAGAGGCAAACACCTTAATTAGCCCCTGGGCCACGAAAGC
>NW_004797733.1:189188-190096 GCF_000002075.1 Aplysia californica | reverse complement strand
ATAATAATAATAATAATAATAATATTAACAAAACGTTGCACTAATGTAGGATGTGTCCCTGCTCGAAAATAAACTCTATAGGCTTTCGAATTCATCATTATCCTAATAATATTTCTGTATTTGAGTATAATATTATTATCTCTAGGTTCTTAACAATCATGAATGCAGTCTACCAATTTACAGGGGCCCAAATAATATAAACATACGAAAAAATTCTTTCACAGTCTTCACCATGTACCCATTTTCTTCAAGGTGCAGTGAGGAAAAAACTCAAACAGTGTGTACAGTATCGTTCCCTAGGTGCAAAGAAGGGCCGTATCACTAAACTTAGCTTCTTGTGTCCGAAGCCAGCTTCATTCAACGAGATAGAGAAATAAAGAGCTTTTGTTAGAAAAATTGGTAATTCTCGTTACATCCCAGTATATTCAGCTCTCGTCGGTACCAGTTTCATAATTTTTTTAAAATGTTGACAAAGCTGGTGCAAAAGATTATAAACTCTAGATTGTTATTAAAACGGCCGGAGAATAAAGGATTTCGATCTCCGTGAAATATGACGCTAATGCACTGTTCCTAATGATATGAACGTACAATATTTACATTTCTGATGTTCATAGAAAGCAGTTTGTGAATGTGCGTGCATGTGTGTGTGTTTGTGTGTGTGTATGTGTGTGCATGTGTCTGTGTGTGCGTGCGTGTGTGCGTGCGTGCACGTGTGAGTGTGTGTCTGTCTGTGTGTATGTTTGTGGGTGTGCGTGTGTATGTGTATCTTTACGCATGTTTGTGCGTATGTTTGTGTGTTTGCGTGTGTGTGCGTGTGTGTGCGTGTGTGTGCGTGTGTGTGTGTGAGTGCGTACGTGCGTGCGTGTGTGTGTGTACGTGTCTGTGTGTGAGTTTGTGTGTGTGTATGT
>NW_004797733.1:186730-188367 GCF_000002075.1 Aplysia californica | reverse complement strand
ACACACACACACACACACAAACACGTTCGCGCGTAAGCACATGCGGACAAACACTTATGCACACACACATATACACACACACACACACACACACACACACGCACACACACTCACACACAGACGCACATACACACACACGCTCACATGTTTAACATACGCTCACTCAACCAGGCCCATCCGCTACCTCTCTTACACACACATGTGAAAAAATATCAAAAACGGATTTTTATCCTTAATATCTAGCCAGAAAACATCAAGCAAAATAGCTTATTACATTGCGTTGCAGCGCCCCGCTATTCCATCTTTGTCCAACCTCATCAGCCATAGAAACTAATAAAAGTGCCCAACCCTTGACTACCACAACAATAAAACAACGCATATCGGTAGGACTGTTCACATCGTAGTGAGATATTCAATCAGAGCATTTCGAATGGCATCTCCCTCGGTTATTGCGCAGGGCAGAAGCGAGGCTTAGCACTGTCAAAAACGACTGATATACCGCCCTTTCAAAGTTCCGGAGGATGTGTAGCGAACAGGCTTTTGCCCCTTCCCGATGTCATTGCTGTTTGCTAATAACTGTGGATTTATACTCCATGCTTAAGACAAATGAACCAGGAGACATTAATTACTGGCACTCACTGCCGCTCTCCTACCCTGCGCTCACTGCATAATCGGACATAGGGCTATCTTCGCCCTAACTGAAGACGACTTGTATCTCTCACGAATCTGTCCTGTGCACAGACTTGTGAACTGGGGAAAGATAATCGATTAAAGAACCAAGAAAGATGGCCAACTGCTGCCACATTTCGTTGTGTGTACACGCACAAAAACATAGTTAATTGGTCTGGGTGACGATTTAAATCTATAAACTCATAGCCACGCGACGCAATTCTGTCAGTGCACAGGACTAATCAATCTATGAAAACCCATTCTGAGGACAGCTTAATTCTTGACAAGCAATTTTAGGGTGACATGTTTCTCGCTGTTGCAGTATTTTTTCGTTGCAGCATGCGTGATCGTATTAATTTTCGTCCAGGGAGGTCAGTAACGAGATGCTTGTGTCGTTGAGATACAACGCACTTTAGACAAAATAAGCCCATGTTCTAGAAGCAATGGTTAATGTATACATTTGGTTGTGACTTTAGTTTGTTTAGATTCATGAATGCAAACGTTGATCAAGCTGGTACTTGTCAACTCCTGCTCTTCCTCAGATACTGTCCTCGTCGTGACTCGCTTACCGCTTTTTTTTCTCGCTTTCGCCTATTTTCTTATGTGTATTCCTGATTACTTTCCTCGTAGCAATTTTTCCACTTATTCGTCTTCTTGTAAATAGATTGAGGGTGCACGTGGGCAAATGCTTTTCCTGAATGTTTTCTGGATAAATCGATGAATGAGCCAACGCGCTATGTATTTGTGAATCTAAAGGTGTATTATTAGTTGCATAATACGTTTGTAAGTTTTCTTCTTACTGTCATTCGACTACCAGTTTGTCCTGTTTCCGTGGCCTTAGCTCTCAAGCGTTTTCCTGTTGCTGAAAATGCATGTGATTTCTTTTGTGTGTAAGAGTTTTAAATGTGTGCACGCGCGCGCGTGCGTGTGTGTATGTGTGTGTGTGTGTGTGTGTGTGTGTGTGTGTG